>NW_023270210.1:3629431-3637016 GCF_011800145.1 Mirounga leonina
ATAAAATAAAATAAAATAAAAACAAGGAAGGCCCGGATCAGGAAGGATATGAAGAGAACTAGAAGCAAGAGATACAGACGTCCTATATTTTGCATAATGTCAAAGATCAACAATTGCAGCACCCCCAAACTCTATGCCACCTAATCTGTTCCATTTGAGGAATGATTTGTTCTTTGTCAATAATATCTGAATTGCGAGAAGTTTTTTTTGCCAGTGTTCAATTTATTAGCAATGGCATTTACAAAACCATTTCAATTGGCTTTTCTTCCCAGGAGCACCTAACCTGGGCGATCTCTCTCCCAGCCCTGCACAAAGCCTATCTGCCCAGAAAAGCTTAGCTGGCCTTTGTCTCAGGGGGAAGCCTTTCAACAAAGAAAAGGGATTTGCATAAAGGTGGTCAGCTGAACACAGTCCCTATTTGAGGCTGTATAGCATTGAAAGGGCCTTTCTCCAACCTGGCAGCGTAATCCTCATGGAAAGCTTTTGTCCCAGAGGCTGTGGTAGGCTGCTTTATTCAGCTGACAATACACAGTAAAAGAATAAACGAGAACCGCCTCCTTTTGGTAAAGCTAAGGCAGCTGGCAGCCCACAAGCCTGACAGCTTATGGAATAAGAGGCAGGACAATTGTTATCCCCAGACCCAAAAGGTGCTCTGTAAGGGAGTGCCCACTGCTAGTGCTCCTGGCTGCATGCTGGGCGTTCACCACTCAAGACAAAGGTCCCGGGGCCACCTTCACATCAGAAAGGAGCAGTGGGATCTAGAAGCGCCAGCAAAGCCCTTCCCTACAATCCTTCTGAAAGAAATCAAAAAACCTTCCATCACTATGTAGCCCCTTCGATAGCTTCATAGAACACTATAATCATTTCCCATTAGAATGTTGAGAAAGAGCCAGCCTTCTTGTTTCTTTTGACATTTCCTTTTTAAAAAGAAATTTAGTTTAGTTTTCTTATTTTTAAGAGCGTTAAATTTATAAAATGGAACTGAGAAACAATGCAAACATAATTCTACCACCCAGGGGCAAATATTGCCATTTCGGATGATTTCTTTCCAATCTTTTTTTTGTAACTGTGAAAACTCTGTAAATACAGTTTGTTCCCAAGGCAAGTCTAACTGATCCCTATTTATCAACTAAGGAACAAGCCCTTCAGAAGTTAGGTGGCTTCTCCTAATTTATTTTAACCCCCTGACCTTAAGGTAATTTCCCAGCCCAATCTCCAGTTCCCCTCAACATTATTCCACTCTTCTATATATCCTAGGCTGCCTTATCCAAAAAAGCAGGGAAGTTGTCTCCCAGAATCTGAGTAATTTTTTTAAAAGGGGCCATGTCCATGAATGAAAACCCGTATGCAACAAAAATAACTTAAGACCAATACATGAATTATGTGCCAATATCGCATGAATGATCAAAAATATATATACCACCTTGGTAAAAAGTTACTCAATTTATTAGCCACACGGTTCTCAAATTAGAAGAGGGACCAAAGAAACCTTCCATTTCCTGAATGAAAGACTGCGGACCTCCTCACTTAAATGAACTCCCTAATTGTTGCTGACTCTTGGCTTTGCCCAAGCCACATGCCCTCCTGCCCACCCCACTCCCAGCCCCCATTCCCACCCAATTCTTTTTCTTAATGCTGATGGTTAAGACACAACCACATTAAAGTGAGGCTCTGCAAATGCCCTCACTGACAGCCACAACAGTGTCTCTGCTCGATACACTTCAAATGCTTTCTGTGATTACGTAAGTTGGAACTTCACACCAAAGGTTCCAACCTGTTTCTTGCGGAATGTAGAGAAAGATGAAACAGCTCTCACTGAGAGTTTCCAGATTTTTCATGTTGATTGACTTTGTTTGTGAATTTCACCTCAAAGTACAATCGTTTAGTGCAGACCTTTCAATTTCCCAAAGTCCTGCCTGTTACTTTAAAGCGTTCTCATTTCCGAGCACTGTGTGGTCCACACCATACAGCACAGCTCACACCTAGGTTCTTGAGAAGATCAGCAAATGGAGCTCATCTAGAAAAGGCTAAGAGTAAACAGCCCTTCTGAAGTCCTGTCTGCAGAGTACTCACGAATGTTTCAAAGTGGGTTTGACACACCCCAAGGAGGAGAGTGAATCTTCTACAACTCTTCACTTATACTAAGGGAGATACTTATTTCTTCCTGTGAGGAAACGGCTGACTTACAAGTTCACACTTTAAAAGTTATTGATCCAGTGGCTTCACTAGGGAGGTTGCAAAACTAGTGGAAATCAACAATATTCTTGCAGTCAGAATGCTTGGGACCTAGTCCCAGTTCTGCACTAGCCATGTGACCTTAGGACAAGCCATCTGGCCTCTCTGAGCACCTGTAAAATGGTGCTAAGCCTGGACCTCGCCACCCCATAAGGTCCTCTCAGGTAGATCAGATACCATAAAGGAGGGCAAGTTCCATGAAAAGTCTAAGATGCGCAGCACACCCATGTATTTGGTGAGTGCCCCAAATGATAAGGTTCATTTTAACACTGAATGTTAAAGTTCACTTAAACAAGGAGACAAACAGCATGAAGACACACTGGGAGTACAACACCTCTTGGATGGCCTTCTTCTGAAAAACAATAGCATTCATGAATTCAACAAATACTGCAGCAAGTACAACATACATCGTCAAAAAATAAAAGGAAAAATCTTGGAACGTTGTGTGCATCCATATATTATGGTTAAATATCAATACAGAGAGAACACTAATCAGATTCATGAATTTATGCTTTAATTTCCAAAGCTAAATATTAGCTTGATTGAGTAATATCTAGTGTGCCTAGATCTCAGGTATTAGCATATGAAAGGCTGACTGCCCTTAGCTCCCTGCCCTCCCAGAGGTGCAACTTGTATATTTAAATATGGGGTACATTTATTAGTGGTCATGAACACTCTATAATCAAAGAACAACCTGTTACTTAAACAGTGTGCTTAATTGTTAGAAACAGAATCAGAAGAAAAACTCATCAACCTCCAAAGCACCCTTCCCTAGTGGGCCATTAGCTAAACTCAAGTCAGGACACATACTCCATAAATACGTATCAAGTAACAAGAACAATATTCTATTCCTCATAAACAGCATTCGTAAGTCAATTTAATATTTATGTAGTGTTTGGAAAAAGCCTTACAGAGGTCTTACACTCTTGATAAAGGACAAAGGGAAAAGGTAAAGTTTCTTTGCAGACTGTGAACTGGGAGGCCTACCTCAAAGGCAGTTTAAGTGCTCTATTAAAAAACCTGAGGGCGCCTGGGTGGCTCAGTTGGTTAAGCGTCTGCCTTCGGCTCAGGTCATGATCCTGGAGTCCCAGGATCGAGTCCCGCATCGGGCTCCCTGCTCGGCGGGGAGTCTGCTTCTCCCTCTGACCCTCCCCACTCTCATGCTCTCTCTATCTCATTCTGTCTCTCAAATAAATAAATAAAATCTTAAAAAAAAAATAAAAATAAATAAATAAAAAATAAAATAAATAAAAATAAAAAACCTGAGAATTTTTTGACTCTTGTGTTTCAAGAGACTGATGTTCTGGGATCATCACCTTGAAAACCCAGTGGGAACACTGTGGCACACATAGCTTGAGTTCAGCTATCAACATTCAGACACAGCATGGGTTACATGGGCATGACTGGGGACAGAGCAGCTTTTTATGGCTGGAGTGGATAGGCATGACTCAGTTTCCCCACGCCACAGCCACAAAGGGGTGCCAATAGTCCACAGAAGCCTCTGCCAAAGGGAAACCTCCACAACTCTGGGTCTTTATTTCCAGCCCAGACTGTTCCCTTGAGCTCGGGCCCTGGATGCCTCCTAGATGTCCCACCAATACCTCACACTCGGGTTCTAAACTTGCCCAAACTGTTCCTGCTTCAGTGCTCCCCATCTCAGTAAATGGAACTAGTCATACAAGACAGAAAACTGTAGGGGCACCTGGGTGGCTCAGTTGGTTACGTGTCTGCCTTCAGCTCAGGCCATGATCCTGGAGTCCCGGGATCGAGTCCCGCATCGGGCTCCCTGCTCAGCGGGGAGTCTGCTTCTCCCTCTCCCTCTGCTCTTCCCCCGCTTGTGCGTTCTCTCTCTCAAATAAATAAATAAAATATTTGAAAAATAAAAAGACAGAAAACTGTAGAGTCATTCTTAACAGCTCCTTCTGCATAACCCTCACCCAAATCCAATCCATCACAGTAAGTCCCAAAGGTCTATCTCCGAATCAGATGTGGTATCTGTAAAGGCTGCTTTTAGGCAATAGGCTTGAGCAATGGAAACCTGAGTAAGGTCAAAGGGCCCACAGTGAGCACCGGGCTAAATGCACACAGGCCCACTCGGTGACCACCTCAGAATAGCCATAGGCCCTAGCTGACCAGTGGGCTACCCACAACCTGGCACAGATACCAAAAAAGGAAAATACCATACATCCCCATACCTCCTCAGTTTCCCCTGTTTACTACAGCCCCCCGCACCACTGCCTTCTGGCAGTCTCTCCTTTGCTGTCCTGTCCACTGCTCCTTTGCAGTGTACTCAATAAACTTCTATCTCCTTTGTTCTGCCTTATGTGAATTCTTTTACTGCCCGTGTCTCTGGCCTCCACCCGGTCGGGTTGCCCCCACAGTATCTGGAATCATGCTCTTTGTTAAAACCCTGCCATGGCTCCCCACTGTCCAAGAAATGAAAGACAACTCCTCAAACTGACCGACCCACCTGACTGGTTCCCCAACCCTTCTCCAATGGCCTCAGGACTAGTGACCCTCACTTGGTCACCTCCTGCTTTGGAAAACACCATGTTTCTTCAGTCCTCTTTGATTTTGTTCATCTATGCCCTTCCCTCCGCTTCCCCCTTATTCCATAAGGATGTGGAATTCATCCTTCAAAGCCCAATCTAAATCTTTCTCTTTGAGGAAGATGTGCCAAGGCCCAACTGTTTCCCCCCCAACAAAGGAAGGCAGTCACTCCCTCTGCTGTACCAAGGATGCTGTCACATATTCAAGCATAATGCAAGCACTTCGTGACACAATCGCCCTCTAGCCTGTGGGGCTCGCTGAAAGCAGGATCTCTTACTCCACTGGCTTTTCGCCAGTCCCCAGCTCCAAGAATGCCTGTCAAATGTGAACGTGCTGAATGACATTTGAATTGGGGCTAAAAACAGAAGAATTAAGCTATACTTTCATCACAATTTTTTGTTGTTGTTTTACCACCACTAACCAACTGCGTTCCCCACAACCGTAATTACTTCATTAACCTAAACAGCTTTCAGTTAATTTAAGAGGAGTAGGAGGGTTTTTTGTTTGTTTGTTTGTTTGTTTGTCCAATTCATTCTAATCACTAAAGAATCTGGGTATCTGTGAATTGATCTGCAAAGTTGCACACAATGGTCCTGGCTTAGTAAGGGAGAGAGACACAGCCTCTCTACCTGCCCCTGGCAATTAGAAGGGCCCGGTTCCCTCCCCTCCCCACAAATGCCAGGCCATGCTCGGCCAGGTTCAGAGGCAGAGATTTCTCTGTGCAATGACTTGCTGATGGGTGTGGGGGGTGGGGGGGCACCCAGGTCTTCTCATCACTAAGCCCAAACATCTCTCCAACCTAGCCATTTTGGCCCATGCGTACTTTCAAAGTCATGAGTTAATGCTTTCCAGCGATTCCCTGGAATTTAATGGAAAATACCCTCTTTCGATGCCTTGGTGTAGTCACACCTCTATGCTCCCTTTTCTTTTAGAACACAGAGAGAAATAAGCAAAACAAAGCTATGTACTTCAGACACAACTGGACCGTATTATTTCTTAGAGCAAGCACTTCAGTTGGCAGTATTTGTTTCTGAATGTGATCACAGCAAATGCATTCTGGCGTGATTAAAATAAACTGGCAACCTATTTGATTGCAGAACTGCTTAATTTTATAAAACAAGAGGAATTTATGATTCCTCCAAAAGTGACATTTTCTCCCTGGTACAGCTGCAGCTCTGGGTAAGAGAAGGACCCTGCTAAGAGGTCCTGTCATTGTCTGGGATGGACTTTCAGCCTGAGATTCTCCTGCCCTGATATTCAGAGTCAAGCGACTAACCTCAAAATAAGGCGATTAAAGTGGGAGTTCATTTCATCAAGAACAAGAAAAAAATTATTACTATGCTATTTTATTTATCTATGGAGATATACCATACATGAAAACCTTTCTCAGAATTGTTTAAAATGTATTTTCCTGAGAGAAATAACAACATTCACAAGGCAAGGACCCAAAAGAGAATCATTTTGTAGTGAAATAACCCGCCAGCATGGGAAATCCAAGCATTCCTCCCTGGGTCATCACGCAATGACCCCCAGTGGCCTCGCCCACCACCCAAGGTCCCCTCACGCAGGGGACCACACCTCAAGCTGCTGAGCTACATAAGTAAAGGGCTATCTTCATTTTAATCCAATTACATATGTAATAACCCCAGCTGACCAAGCCAGAGCCCCTGGATGATTCACGGGCCTGTTTGCTCACTCTGTTTTCCCAGTATCAAGCAAGCAATTAGAACTCTGGGGCTCCTCATCTGCCATTTTAAATTAGAAAAGGAAAAAACACACTTCTTTGAGGGGTTAGTCACTATATGAGAAGTTGATCCTCTTACTTCTTTTGTTTAAAGGAATGGGTCAAAAATAATAATGCAAAATTCCCTTAATCAGTATAATGAAAATTATGCTTGCTTTCAAATTCCTTCTTTATGTGTGGGGTCAGAGAAATTAGTAATCTACTGATGAATACACCCCAGAAGAACAGCAGGGAAACTATATAGACCTTGCCCTGTCCTTCTTCTCCCTTTTCTTTCTCCTGGCCTTGCCAGATTTACAGCTATCTATTCTCTCATCTTTCAGGTTTTGCTTCCACCTGGGAAAGAGCAAAATTCCTTGAAATCTTAAAAATATTAGTTTCTACTTTGCTCACAACCTCCGAATCGCTTGGTGCTTTAACTGCGCTTCCCTAGTTTGCTAGGCACTGACCACCCACTGTGGGGCAATGGCATCTGGACAGCCGTGTTTTAAAATACTTAAGAACTGATCACATTTCCATGGCCATGATGGGTTTTTTTTTTGTTTTGTTTTTTCCAATTTCAAACTCGTAGTACATGGCTTTGTGGTAGTCTTACTTTCAGGGTTATAAACTATGCAACTATTTACATGCAAAGTTTGACTTTATAAAATGAAGGTAGTATGTGCTTGTCGGTAACAAAGTAAAATTTGGGACCCCTGCTAAAATAATTCACTAAATTTCTCTACCAAGTTCATCTGGTTGATTATTAAATAAAAACTCCATTTCTTTAGCTCATAGGAGAGTTAAAAGATGCAGCTGCCTCCACGCCCAATCCAGTGCAGAACATGCTATTCTTCCTTTTTGTTGACAGAAAAAATTATTCAAAATTGCCAGAGTTCTGGGCGCCTAGGTGGCTCAGTTGGTTAAGCGACTGCCTTGGGCTCAGGTCATGATCCTGGAGTCCTGGGATCGAGTCCCGAATCGGGCTCCCTGCTCAGCAGGGAGTCTGCTTCTCCCTCTGACCCTCCTCCCTCTCATGCTCTCTGTCTCTCATTCTCTCTCTCGCAAATAAATAAA
>NW_023270210.1:3637116-3658949 GCF_011800145.1 Mirounga leonina
GAAAGAAAGAAAGAAAGAAAGAAAGAAAGAAAGAAAGAAAGAGACAACCCCTGGTCCAAATTCCATAAAAAAAAAAAGAAAGAAAGAAAAAAAAAAATTGCCAGAGTTCCTTCCCTCTCATACTCAATTTGGCTGTATTTTTCAAAAAAAGAACAGTTTCAGAAAATCAATTTAAACACAATAAGACTATTTTAACATAAGTTGTTCTATTAACCATAAAAGCTTCTCCACAAACTGAGTTGTTCACTTGATTCGTTTTTATTTTGTTTACTTTGGGGGGGGTCCTATTTATTTAATGCTGTAAGGGCACTTATTTATATTTATCTAGGCTTCAGTTATGAATACTACAGGTTTTTAGATTCATAAGGGGGGGTTCAGCTTTTATGTTAGCATTACTCCATTTTAAAACAGGGGATCTTCTGGAGTAGCTGAGACTTGTCTACTCTCAGTCTGGATGGGCTCAGATACCAGTCCTAATGCAAATGCCTTATCTTTTGAGAACAGAACCAAAGGAAACCTCAGGTGGCTCCTTTGAAAAACTCACGCTTGCAGCATGGCTTTCAAACTTGGAAAGTCTGCAGTTTCGCCGTGAACCAGCTGCTCGGCCTCCTACAGCCAGGTAAGTCTCCCGCTTTCCATCCCGCCTCAACCGTGCTAGCCTCTGGCTTTGCTACCCGCTCACCTTCCTCGCAAATCTGTTTCTCGGGTGTAGGCTGATGCTGGGAACTTTCTAGAAATTTCCAAAGAAGAGTGAAAGGGTGCTTCCTGCAGTGCCACCCGCGATGCCGTCCCTATGGAGGCCTCAAAGCGCCAGCCTTCCCACCTGCACACCCCACGGTCCTCCCAACCAAGCCACCCTCCCGGGGTGCTCCGGAAGACGTCTCTCTGAACCCCCGGCGGTGGCAAATGGCAGCGTGCCCCCCAAGGTCTGCCACCTCCCGGGAGCCCTCACCTGCCTGCGCTTGCCCTCTGTCCTCTCGGAGGCCTCCCCTGCGAGTCGGGTGCCCGGGGCCCACGGGAGCCGAGCGGCGGGCCGCGGCGGGCTGAGGGTCTGGGGGCTCCTCCTTGGCCTCCGGGTCTCGCCGAGAGCCCCGAGGGTCCGGGAATGAAGCGCCGTCTCCGATTCCTCGGAAAGTGAAACCCCCAAGCCAACGGTGCTCTAACGGCACGAGCAGGGGGCAAGGGCCATTTCCGCCTTGACCTGAGCTGTTGGGGTCACGGAGACCGCCTCCGGAACTGGGGTGCGGGACGCCCCTTCCGCACAGCTCCTGGCTTCCGATCCCCAAGGTTCCGCTCCAGCGCCGGACACTGCAGAGCGGCACCTGCTGGGGCCTGTGGAGCCGGAAGATGGGGGGTATTTGGGGTCCAATCGGGGCTCCATAGCGGAGCTAAAGAGGCTCAGATCTCCTCCTGATCAGAAAGGTCCCTGCAGCCGGGGAGGGGGGGAACCAAAATTTCATCCGTGGTTGAGTCGCAAGCCGAGTAGCAAGCCGAGTATCAAGTCCTGCCGGGTCAATGCCGCTCTTCGGGGGCAGACTCGGTGGTGCCCGGAGCCCCAGAGGACAAAGGGGGGGCAACCGTAGGCTGTTCCCCTTGACTTGCCATCTCATTAAGCATGACGATCCCAACCACGAGACCGCTTTCCTTCACCTTCCCAGTCTGCCCTCCTCACCAGCCTTTTCCTGCGGGGACATCACTACACGATTGGACTTCTCAGGTCTGTTTCTAAAGACTCAGAGAAGACAATTCCACCACGTCCCTCAGCCACTCACTCCAGAACTAAGTAATCCTCACTGAGGAATAGATTTAACACGACATGTTGTTTTCTCAAGCTGGCCAATTTTGTTAAAAAGACAAGGTAGAAAGACGTCCAGTGAGTTGAAAGATTGAAAACCACCTTTCATTCTGACCCAGCATACAGTATGGGATGAACCAACTAAATATTAATTTAACAATATCATTAATATTAAACTTTATTCATAGTAGTGACAACCTTTGTCCCTCAAACAAGGACATGCCGCAGAAAGGGCTCCAGAACTTTCTGTCTACAACACAATCTTTCCGATTTCAAAACTGGACCATTCAATCATTGCACAAAATATATGTGTATGTAGGATGTAAAAATATATCAAAACACCATGTTGTACACCTCAAATATATATTTTTTTAATTTGTCAATCATATCTCAATAAAGCTGGGGGGTGCATCACCATGGGGGGGGCTTTGGATATATTCTTTTCTTCATTCTAAAATTAAACTTAAAATCCTGGTACCCCTGAAACTAACATAACATCGCATGTCAACTATGCTTCCATTAAAAACAAGTTAAAATCCTAAACTCCTTATGGAGTTTAGAAAGAAGCTCCTAAACTCAGTTTCAGGAGGGACTCATTTTAAAACAGTATGACTCTTCCCAAAGTGCATTTTAAATAGACCATTCGGATTTGTAGCCGTTGTACAGCCTTCAGGCACCACAAGCTCTAATTATTAAGTTTCAAAGCTTCAGCATGGCATGACATCCGAAATAACCAGGAAATGATAGAGCAAGAAGTTGTTCGGTGAGGCAGGCATTTACATAACACTTCCCATTGTCCCCAACTCTCAAGTTCTTCTCATCCTAAAACAAATCAATTCTTTCAGTGCCAGATTACATGCAAGGAGGGAAGGATAACATGTAGGTAGGTAATGCTTGTCATTTGTAGAGCATATCATCAGCATTAATTACCTTGAATTACACAATTACTACTGAGCTGTCAAAGACAACAGTCAAAAGAGAGGGATTACTAAAAGCATTAATCCTAAAATGACTGACCAACCTTCCTCAGAAACAAACCATGACTCGCCCCCAAAAGCAGAGAGATTAGCAGCAGCAGAGCAGGAAGAGCTTGGGCTTAAGTATAAATCTTGGCCGGTCTTGGAGAATGTCATTAACTTCTCTGAAGCCACAGTGTCCTCTCACCAATGGACCCAATAATAAATAGTACCTGCCTCATAGAGTAGGGAGGATTCGATGGGATGATTCATGCAAAGTGCCTGGCACAGAGCCCAGCAAGAAGGAGGCCCTGGTCAGTGGGGACGTAATTACGATCAGGAAGCACAATGAAATACTCACCAAAGGCAGGCAGGGTTTCCAGATGTCCATCCCCTCTGAACACAGCATGCAAGATTTGGGGAACTTCCACCTGAGATTCTTCTGATCTTGCTTGGAGGTACCACTTTACCTCTGGTGTTTCTCGCAGGGGACCTGCCAATATCAGAGACTAGGCATTCCTCTGCAAAGAAAGAACAGCCATGAGTAGCCTCTATGGCAAGCCCCAAAATTCCATGGAAATCTCCAAAGGAATTCCCTGGAAGACAAAAAAAATAAATAAAACAAAAAAATAAGTGATGTAACATTTTATCTCCGTGTGGGGATCAAACTGCCGGTTGTTTGCTTCATCCCCAAAGGAAATAAGTATCCCATTTTTACATCTCTTGAGGGAAAAGACAACACACTTGCACAAAATCAACTTCAAGTCACTCCTGGCTTATAAGAGCACTCACACCTTTGTTCATCTCCAGTTCAGTCAGATGCCATTGTGTGAAAATGTAGTAATATTTCTAGTACATCTGGAATACATGGATCAATGTGTGAGTTGAGTTTCTGTTAAAAGTCCCCCATTTTTCCTGGTATGATACTAATATATAGTGGTGTACTTTAATGAAGTATGATCTATTTTACTTATGGGAAAATTCAATGATAAATACATGAAAGGAATTTAAGGAGTGCTATTTCATTCCATCTTGAATTTAAAAAAAAAAAAAAGCAATCAGTGATTTCTGCAAGGATCCACCCTTTTAGTCCACATCCCCATCAGCTCTGGCCTGCATCCCTGACTGGAGTCCTTCCTACTCTCACTCTTGTCCCCACCAAACTGGTCTCCACCCAGCAGCCACGGTGGCCTTTCAAAAAGTTCATGTCACATCAAATGTCAATCAGGCGACGACTGCGCCACAAGCACTTCGGGCTGTTGAGGAAAACCCCATCCCATTCTCACCGCCTCTAATACCCTCCCAATCATAATGGGTGCTCTTCTCTTCTCACTGCACAACAGTTAGAACTTTGCTAGAGCTTTTACTAAATATTTTAATGTGACAAACTACGGAAGAGACACGTTCTGGCATTGAAACCATAAAAAAAGATAATTTTTTTTTTTCTGGGAGATCATTAACTAAAAAGAAAGACCAATTGTTAAAATATGTTCCCAGAGGGCCTAAATGCCCACGTGTTCTTCCTGTACTCTCAACTTAGCAAGAGTAAGTTTGGAACATTCAAATTACCTACGCTCTCCAACCTACAGACTGTGGGTGAACCGCTAAGGATCTCTTACAAGGATGGGAGTGGGGTGGAAGTATGGAACTTCCTGGGGGTTCTGCCTTAGTGATGCGGGCATAGCCAAGTGAGTCCTTACTGATGGGTTAGCCCAAGCCCCTCATTTTCCAACTAAGGACACTGAAGCCCACTGAATCCTTTGGGAAGGATTGTCCAGAATCTGAGAGCCCAGAAGAAGGACTGGCTGCTCCCACTATATCATGCCCTCATGTATTTTGCATCCACAAAAAGTCCCTATGTCTGGTGATAAGGATGTCTTTTTACTTCTTAGTATAGGGAGGGTATTTTTCATATGGGAGATTTGTTTCCAGAGGAGGGCCTGAGTGTCTTTGCACCAATTGCTTCCCAAGTAGCTTCAATTCAAAATAATCAGTACACCACTGTGGTACATTTTGGGCAGCCTTCCCTTGGCCCCCACAGCACAGGACCTTAGGATGCTTTTATAGGAGAAAACATCTTCACTTAAGACTGTGAGCAAGGCATGTTTTTGTTCTCTGGCCATTCCTTTCAGCATTTGTATAATTATCTGTAGCTTCAGTTGCTATGGAAAGCAAACACCACTTACCATGACAACCATAACAGCTTAAGGTACGCAGCTTGATTCAGACTGTGAAGCTTCAAACACACTGAAGTGTGTAGGGCTTTAATATCCCTCCTTTAAAAAAAAAAAAATCAACCAAATGTTCTTCTCCCCAGAAAAGCCACCTGAGTATTCTCCACTTTCTCTGTGTTATCTGTCATGAAAAGCCAGCATACCTCAAGGAATACCTGAGGGCTGAAATCAAAGGAAATTTTAGTAAAAATTGATTAAAAAAAAAAAGGTTGGTAAGAATCAAAGAAAAAAGAAATGAAGATCTACTGATCTACTGTGTACCTATTCTGTGCCAGAAGTGTGTAGATCCTTTTACATACATTTCATCTGATTGTGATTGTACCTCATTTTACAGAAGAGAGAAACAGACCCAGGAAAACGAAATAACTAGTCCAGGGAGACAGAACTGGGATTCAAACTCAGTGGGCTGGCTCCACCCAGCCCAGCATACATTGTTTATTCAAACAGTCTAGTCACCGGATTATTTTAATCAGTCCAAAACCGAGGGTTCAGAATGAATTTTTGTCAAAAAAATTTAGAAAACAAGTAGTTCTTGTTTTTAAAAAATCAATCCACTCCTCCAATCACTGGCCTTCTTGTCTCCCAGTATTCCCAGTATACTCCGGCTGCCCTGGTTCAGATCAGAAATCATGAGGGTGGGCAGTGGGTTGGGAATTCTGGCTGCAACCCACTAGGATGGCTATCAAAATGACAGATGATAAGAAGGAGTGTTGAGGATGTGAAGAAATGGGAACCCGCATACCCTGCTGGTGAGAATGTCAAGTAGTACAGCCACATTAGAAACCAGCCTGGCATGTCCTCAAAGGTTAAACATAGAATTACCATAGGACCCAGCAATTGCACTCCTAGGTGTATGCCAGGAGAATCGAAAACATTTCACAGCAAAACTTGTACAGGCATGCTCATACAGCATTATTCATAATAGCCAAAAAGTGGAGATAACCCAAATGTCAATCAGCTGATGACTGGATAAGCTCGTCACAAAAAGACATATACTGTATGATTTCACCTATGTGAGTACCTAGAGTTGTCAGATTCATAGAGACAAAATGTAGAATAGAATAGTGGGCTGGTTACCAGGAGTTCGAGGAAAGAGGAAATGGAAAGTTGTCATTTATGGGGACAGAGTTTCAGTTTTGCAAGATGAAAAGAGTTCTGGAGATTGGTTGCACAACAATGTGAATACACTTAATACTATTCAACTGTATTCTTTAGAATGGTTAAGATAGGGTGCCTGGGTGGCTCAGTTGGTTAAGGGTCTGCCTTCGGCTCAGATCACGATCCTGGAGTCCCAGGGTTGAGTCCCATGTCATGCTCCCTGCTCAGCGGGGAGTCTGCTCCTGGCCCTCCCCCTGCTCCTTCTCTCTTTCTCTCTCTCCCCCTCATGCTTGTGCGTGTGTGCATGCTCTCTATCAAATAAATAAATAAAACCTTTTTTTAAAAGATTTTATTTATCTATTTGACAGAGAGAGACACAGTGAGAGAGGGAACACAAGCAGAGGGAGTGGGAGAGGGGGAAGCAGGCCTCCCACCAAGCAGGGAGCCCAACGTGGGGCTTCATCCCAGGACCCTGGGACCAGGACCTGAGCCGAAGGCAGACGCTTAATGACTGAGCCACCCAGGCGCCCCGTAAAATCTTAAAAAAATAAAAAATAAAATTGTTAAGCTAGAAAGTTGTATGTTACATGTGTTTAACCATAATAAAAAAGATGCCATTTATAACGAAATGTCCAGAATGAGCAAATCCATAGAGACAGAAAGCAGATTAGTGGTTCCAGGAGCTGAGGGGAGGGAGAATGGGGGCAGTCCCTACCAAAGGGGGCAGGGTTTCTTTTGGGGGTGATGAAATGTTCTGGAATTACATAAAGGTGATGTTCATACAATCTTGTGAATATACTGTAAAACCACTGAATTATATTCCTCTAAAGGGTAAAATTTAGGATATGTAAATTATATATCAATTAAAAATTAGAAGTGAGAAAATGAGAGTCTAGGAGTGAGAACTGGTATGTATGGCAGAAATAAAAGGGAGAGGAAGGAGAGGAAATTGATAATTATGAGAAACCATACAAAGGCAATGCACCGACCTGCTTGGCCCCAAACAGCTCGTCGTAGCCTGGTTGCCCACAATCATGTGCCACAGCTCAAAGCAAGTATGGGCTTCATGGCTGGAGATCAAATATTTGAGCAAAATATGTATACAGCTTTATGATTATTTTAAACATGACACAAAATTACTATAAAACTCAGTTGATAACTAGTCATAACGCCTAACTAGAGGATACAAAGAAATAATTATAATATGAACAAATGCTGATACTCTATTTGCATACAACCTGAAGGTAATTATATATTCCCATCGTATATCTTTTGAGTAAGTCCTACCTCATTCTCACCACTGATGTTGGATAATAGAAATCTCCGTGGACAGCTACCAGGATACTAGGGTAAATTAACAATAAGCATCATTTAATTAATCTGCTGCTTACTGGATTTGTTACAAGTGCATCAAAGCTCCTGATTTATAGCAATTTATGGCACGAGTTCCTGGCTGTCCCATGGGGCAAGGAATTGCCACAAACACTTTAGAATGAAGAAAAGTGAGAATTGGAGACTGAACTGAGCCTTCAACTTTCAAGGAGCCCTTGGCACAAAAGTGCTGCCTATACCAAATCCAGCAGGTGAGCCCCTGCTCAGATTTGTCTTGCAAGCTTGGCTTTGTTTTGTTCTGTTTTGAGGAGTTATTACTTTCCTAGCACTGAGGGAAATAACCAAGGTGAATGCACACAGAGTCAAGCTCAAGTCATGCTAGAGATACTATTAAATTTAAGCAGACTATGGAACAAAATAGAGTTCAGAGAGAGACCCAGATATGTATGGGATCATAGGATATGATGAAAGTGGTGTCACAGATTACAGGAAAGGATAGATTATTTGGTGGTTGGTGTTAGGAGAATTGTCTCATTATGGGAGGAAAAATCAAACTAGGTTCCCATCTAACAATCTGTATGAAGGTGGATTCCTAATGTTTTCAAGAATAATTATGAAAGGAAAAAATAACATTGAAAAGGAAATTGCAAAAATATTTTTTCATCTTGGAGTAAGGAAGAATTCCTTAAATAAAAAAATCTTTGTTTTTTCTGAACCCAAAGATGTGAGGTGAAAATCAATAAATTTAATTACATTCCAATTAAAGATTTCTGTTTAATGAAGGACATCACGGATAAAATTAAAGACAGATGGTAAGATGGAGGAAAAAACTGCAATATCTAATGCCAACAAAAACTAATATTTTAAAAGCATCACCAGAAAGATAGGAAGCCTAATAGAAAAATGGGGAAAGGATAAAGGAACAAAACATTTATGAAAGAGGAAACCCAAAAGGCAAGTATATAAAATGCTCCAACTCCTTAATTAATGCAAATTACAACATCTATGTGATATCTTACATCTGTTGGCCTGGAAAATATTAGAACGCTATAGATTACCAAGTGTTGACAGAACTGAGGTATTATAGGAATCCTCATGCTTTGCTGTGGGAGCATAGACAAGGCCGGTCATTTGGAGAACAGTCCAGCACTACTCAGTTAAATTAGGTATACACAATGGCCCGGCAATTTTGATTTTGTATATGTATGTTTGTATGTGTGTATTTGTGTACGTAAATGTGCAAAATTTTAATATGTTGGGGCGCCTGGGTGGCTCAGTCGTTAAGCGCCTGCCTTCAGCTCAGGTCATGGTCCCAGGGTCCTGGGATCGAGCCCCACACCGGGCTCCCTGCTCCGCGGGAAGCCTGCTTCTCCCTCTCCCACTCCCCCTGCTTGTGTTCCCTCTCTTGCTGTATCTCTCTCTGTCAAATAAATAAAATCTTTAAAAAAAAAATTTAATATGTTCATAGCAGCATTATTCATAATAGCTATAAAGATGGAAAAAATCTAAATGTCCATCAACTGATGACTAGATAAACAAAATATGGTATATCCATATGATGTAATATTATTTAGCCATAAAAATGAAGTACTGTTACATGCTACCATATGGATGAACTTTGAAAGCATTATGCTAGTTGAAATAAGCCAGACACAAAAGGACAAATATTGTATGATTTCATTTATATGAATATCTAGAATAGGCAAAGCCACAGAGAAAGAAAGTAAATTAATGATTGTTAGGTACTAGGGGTAGGGGGAGATGGTACTTGACTTGGGATAATGGGTATGGGATTTCTTTTTTGGGTGATTAAAATGTTCAAAACTTAGATTTTAGTGACTGCTATGAGACTCTGTGAGTATATGAAAATTATTGAATTATGTGCTTTAAACGGGTGGGTTTGTGATATGTGAATTATATTACAATAAATCTGTTATTTAAAAAGGAAAGAATGAATGCATGCATGAATACATGAAATAGATAAATAAAAATGCAAGCAGGGCTTTGCATGGAGTTATGATGAGAATGTGCCCAGAGGAAGGTAATTAATTCAGTCTTCTGCTCCAGTGGTATCTGCCTCCTTTTCTCTGACTACAAACTTCCTGGACGTTGTAGATCTTTTGAACGTATTATCTTCTCCTTTGATTTGCTCCAGACCACTCTATCTCAGGTCCTCAGCTCCCATGCACATGCTGGGCCTGGGTTTGGCCTTGGTCTGAACCACACTACAGATGCTATAGGCCAGTCAAAGCCTCCTGCAGATAGAGGAAATGGTAGACAACTTCTGACATGACTTTTAGTGATCCTCATCTCCTGGTATTCATGATTTTGTGTAATCTTCTCCTCCTTGAGTATGGGCTGGGCCTAGAAACTTCCTTCTATCCAACAGAATATGGCAAAAGTTGTAGGATGACAATTCAGTGATTAGATTAGAAGAGACCATGACTTGTGAATTTCATCGTGCTAGCTCTCTCTCTCTATCTATCTCTTTTCTGTCTCTATTTTTCTCTTTCTCATTGGTATTATCCCTTGCCCTCTCACTTGTTTGCTGCTATGTTGTGAGATGCTCTATGCAGAGCACACATGACAATGAACCAAGAGATGCCTCCAGTCAACAGGTCATGTGGAACTCAGGCTTCACTCCAACAATCTGCAAGGGATGGAATTTTGCTACCTACCATGTGAGTGATCTTGGACAAGGATCCTTCCTCAGTTGAGCCTTTTGACTAGACCATAGCCCCAACCAATACCTCGATTGAGACAGCCTTGTTAGGGAATCTATAGCAGAGAATGACTCTAAGCCATGCTTGAACACCTGACCATGGAAACTGTGAGATAATAAATGCGTGTTAAGCCATTAAGTTTTAGAGCAATTGATAACTAATCCAGGGGATAAGACATGTTAAACATGCTCCTTCCCTGTCACCAGAACTTTGGAACAAAACTTCCCTTGTAGTTGGGTGGGGTCAAGTGTCTTGTCCCATAAAAACTTCTCAATTTGGTAACTTGTTTGTATAGTTCAAAACTCTACCTTGACCTTCCAGTAATTTTTTTTTTTTTATTCATTTGAGACAGAGAGATACAGAGAGAGAGAGCATGAGCAGGGGGAGTTGCAGAGGGAGAGAGAGAAGCAGGCTCTCCGCCGAGCAGGGAGCCGGATGTGGGACTCGATCCCAGGACCCTGGGATCATGACCTGAGCCGAAGGCAGACGCTTAACCATCTGAGCCACCCAGGCGCCCCGACCTTCCAGTAATTTTAAGGTAAAATCCAAAATAAGTTCTTACTGTAGCTTACAAGACAAGACCCTCCATGATCTGCTCCACGCTGCCCTTCTGGACTCATCCTACTCTCCCCTTCACCCTCTCTGCTTTGACCTCACTGGTCTCCTTGCTGGTCACTGAATCAAATATGTTTTCATTGTGGGGGCTTCACCCTTTGCTTTTTACATTTAGAAAGCTCCTCCCCCAAATCTGCAAGGCTCACTACCTCCCTTCCTTCGGTTCTCTGATCAAATATCACGTCCTCAAAGAGGTCTTTCCCGACAAACACTAAAGTAGGCCTCAATTCTCATTGTATTCCATTCTCTCTACTTAATCATCATCTAAAACTGCATGAAAACTAAATGATGTAATGTATGGTGATTAACATAACATAATAAATAAATAAATAAATAAATAAATAAATAAATAAATAAATAAATAATAAAACTGCATGCATTTACTCATGTATTTGTTCTGTCTCCTCCCTCTAGAAGGTCAGTTCCATGAAGACAGGGACTTTGTTTTGTTCACTGCTGTAGCTCCACTGTCTGGAACAGTGCCTGGCACCTATAGCTAGATCAGGAAAGAGGGTATTGGGAGAGATGACAGGTCACTTCCCAGAGATGGCTCTAAGTTGAAGCAGAAAGGAGGAGTTTTGGCAGCCAGAAAGAAACAGATGAGTATTCAGAGAGCCCCAAATCTGTCCTGGGACCTCCAGGAATTCCTGGGGGAAGCCAGGGTATATACTGAAGGGAGAAAGAGTTCTCAGCAAACCTCTCATCTAAACTGCAAAGTTAGTCCCATAAAAAGCCCTTCAGATGACTACTTAATAGATTCATCTTCCTATGTGGCTAGAAAATATATTCTTCATGAGGTCTACTTTTACTAAGTTTTCTCTATTTGCATTTTGTTCTTTCATGCCCAATTATCATGTGTAATTTAACTGCATGATTTAATTAACTGCCAAAATGCAAAAGTGCAAAATTTTATGTATAAATAATTAGTGACACAGGCAAACTCTTGTTACTTTAGAACAAACAGCTGGTAGTTAATTGTGCTCACAATTACCTAATTGTAGGTTTAGCAACTTTTGGACTTGTGTTATATTCAAAATAGTTTCCATCTTCTTTAATTTAAAAAATTGTTCTAAATTTAAAAGAAGAGTACATCTAAGTGAAAGGTTATAATATGATTTTGTAAAACATGCAGAAGAATACTATGTGGAATAAAATCTAATTAGAACACAAATTAATGTTCTATCGAGAGGAGATGAGATGGAGTTTAGGACTGTGTTTATTGTCACAGTGAACAGATTCTGTAAGATCGACAAAATCCAATGGGAGAAGATGTGAAAACATTCACAAAAAGTAAAAAACAGAAAAAAACCCACTGTGAAGTAAATGAACGCATGCCCAGTGGTTCTATATATCCTGAGGGCACAAATGAGGAAAGACCAAAACAAAAATTAGGTTAGGAAACGGAGCTTAAAAACAAACAAACAACAACAACAAAAACCCCTGGATGACTCATTCTGCTAGCAAGTCAGGGAATCCTTGGACAACAATATGGAGGCGTGTGTGAACACAGACTTAGACACAGTCATCTCCGTCCTAATTATAATCACCAAAGGGAAAACAAACCTAGGCATAAAGCTACTCATTATAGGTTTCCACACTAAATGAATGATTCCAGGAATGAATGAAGCATAGTAAAGTGAATATTGCAAAATAAATAAAATTATAAGATTTTAATAAATAGGCAAAGTAAAAAGACTGTCTCATTCAATATTATGCTCAGGGTATTTTCAGAAAGCCGGTAAAACCAATTTAAAAGTTTATGTCATTTCTCATAATGAATCTTCTACTTTGACATAAGAGGAACAAGAGTTAATATCTTGGTTTGGGACAAAACATATTTCTGGCAATTTTGTTTGTTATAGTAACTGTTTTTTCTGGTCAATAAACTTCCTAATCAGCATTAATTCAACTATGCAGTTTCAAATATTTTGAATGAAACTGAACCAAATATATCTGTCAATGTTTGATTTTTAAGACTAGCATACAGATGATTCTTCTAAATCCTGCTGTGTTCCAAACAAACCATATATTCAGGGCACAGCTTACCTGCCAAATAAGGGTCCAAATTTAAAAACAATATATATGTATACATGATCTATATCTATTATCAACCAAGAGAAAAATTATACCCTTTTCATAAAGTCACTCTCTCATATTATTTACTGAGTATTTATGAAGCTGAGTTCCGTTCTTCTCCACTGATTTTTTCATAACCATACAAATTCAGCTACTGGCTTTAGTTCTCAACTCAGTTTGATTCTATAAGCACATATTGACTATCTACTATACACAAAGCAACATATTTTTTTCAGGGACATTTCATCAGAAATATTTCAGCAGCAACATTTCAGAGCTATTTCCTCAGAGAAATACGTAGCTTGTTAACATTAGAATTGCTACTTTACATACAATGGCATTTAGATTGGGGATGTTGGTATTTACATATTAATCAAATGAAATGCATTAGTCTTCACCACAACTCCCTCCTCCTGCTTAATTAACTACCTTTAATATCAATCTTCTGTCATATATATGTTTTGGGGTTGGATTATCTATTTATGATTATAAACATTCTTCTAGCTGGAGGGTAATTTTGCAAGAAATGGGGACCAGGCCTACTCTCTCAATGCTTTTTACTGTTGAGAGCACAACATGCTGTAAGAACACAATGATGTAATGTATGGTGATTAACATAACATAATAAAAAGGAAAAAAAAAGGCAAATGTGGATTGATTGCTTGATAACCCTATAGTATAATCTGCAAATAAATTGTAAGCAACTGATACACATATTCACCCCTTAAAATTTTGGAAAAGCTATAATCGGTCATTTAAAAATGCAGTCAAGTCTCAAAAATCCTAGCAGACACTGGGAGAGTTGTCCTGAAACATTTAAGTTGAGCTTAAGGAATATCTTAGAAGACAGTCACTTTCCTTATTTTTGCATTTACCAGCAACACACATGAAGGTGCAAAAACAGTTACCAGGACCCTGTACCAAGACAGAGATAGGGATGACATGCAAACAGGATGCCACTCACTTGGAAATGAATGATTTCAAATTTACGTTTAAGACTGAGCCCTCCTTAGTTGTGTTCACCTATGTCCCTTCCCTACCCACTCCCTCAAATGCATGCATGCACACACATTAATAAACGTCATCTTGAAATCTACCAAATAGGAAACTTCAGTGTTTCTTGGCTTGATTTATGGTGAATTCAGAATGCTTAAATTAAGAATTTGTAATGTTTGACTACGGAGAAAACTCATGGCTGATCAAGTCAAAGAAATCTCCAGGGGAGCTTAATTTAGGGTTTCTCCCTTGAAGGAAAATGACCAAGCCCTGCCTAACGTCAGCCTCAGGGAAAGACTTCAGGATCAGGAAGAAGGATTTACAAATTCTTAAAATTGCCCTCTGTTTATAGTTTAATTTTGAAGACTCAACAATGCCTTTAAATTCTGCTCAGTGCCTTAACCAGAGTGCTTCCATATTGAAAGCATTAAGTGAAATAGCTTCTGGCTGGAAAATACAAACAAGTTTCAGTTATCTCGATGACCAAGAACTGGAGAACAAGGCCCACCCTGCCTGGCAAATGAGCAATTAGCTTCTTGGATTTGTGCGGCTAATTGAAAATAGTTAATGAACTTGGCTAAAGCTGTTTCCCCAGCCCCACAGGTACCTGATGAAGGCTGGAAGCTCTTGGGTAGGTTGTTGCAGCACTTCTGGATCCCACCAGTAAAAAAAATAACTAATAGTCTATGAGAGGTAGAGAGACAGACAGACAGACAGACACACACACACACACACACACACAGAGAACATTCAATATTAACAAGCATCTCAAAAGCCATAAGCTGCCCAGTGCATACAAATAATAGGGCCCTTAAAAACAGTGCCTTAACAAAAGTGTTCAGGTCTTCTATCAGAGCTGATTTCCTAAAACCTCATGGCTTTACATTCCATGGAATGCAATCAGCTCTTCCTTACAGGACCCTGAGTTTTGCCTGCTCCTACATGAATTCACTATTTACTCACACCCAATACTTGAAAATGGGTTAATATGCAATGTGGGAACTGGGGGACTGGATAGTGTTTGGTGTCAGGCCAAAGAGTGGAAAATGATTCCCTTTGAATGTTTTCAGATTGTATACTTCCTTACTGATGTGGTAAAATAAGCTCCAATTTAGATGGCCCTTCTGGATAATGTTGCATGTTGGTTTGTTGTTGGACATCTCATATCTCTTTTCAACTCTAATTATTTGTTTATTTGAACTAGTCTTAGCTGTGGTCAGTGGTGAAATGTGAAGGGCTAATTTCAGCAGATGTTTGAAGCCAGCTCTGCAGGGAGCCTCTACACAGGACTCCTGTGTAGGATGAGGGGGAGGGGCCTGGAGGTCAGGGTCATAGGTAAATCAGCATCAGCTTCCAAAGAGTGAAAGCAGAATCAGACCAGAGACAGGCCAGGGTCTGTCCGGTCCTGGGAATTGAGAAAGAAAGATGGCACATAGAGGGTGATAAGTTTGGAATAGAACACACAAGGAGGTGATGATGCAGGGAGTTAAGGCCTGAGTAGCTGAGAGCAGAGAGATGCTAAGACAACATCTAAGTGTATGGATGGGCTGAAAACAGGGCCAGATCAAAGTTGGTACCTTCTAGAGAATGAGGTACAGGATGGAGAATGTGTGTACTATTTCCCTGCTAATTATTGCTACCCAGACACTGTCTACCTACCGTTTTGGAAGTGTATCTCCTTGATCACAAAAGCAAGTTGAGAGGAGAACAGGCAAGGCTGAATGTACCCCAATCCATCCACACAGCTGTATGAGTCAGCAATGCCTTGGTGTATGAAGGGTCCTTTGAGCATTCATTTCCATGCTCATCTCCTGTGGAACATCTCCAAAAAGACCCTTGCCCCTTTGTTCATTTCAAAGTAGATTGATCTGCATCTGAGAGATGTATCTATCAAATAGGGACAGATGATCCATCAGCTGATTCGTGTGTTATTAAGGCACCTAGGACCACATAAATACAAACAGTATTCAAATGAAGGTAACCTTTCTGTGCAAAAAGGTCCCTGCCAATTAAAACTTGTGAAAGTTGCCTTTGTCCCCTTGTGGAACAGCATGGTTGTTCAATAGGTGCCAGTCTATTATGTTGAACTTTAAATTGAATATTCAAAATATTTACATAATACCTCTTCAAACTAAATTGAAAATTTCAAAAATATATATATTTAAATTACACTCTCATTGTGTGAAATTAGAGGACATGGACAAAATGTTATTTTTGTTGGAGAGTAAGTGACCTTTCCATGTAGTAATTTCAAAGGGTCGCTTAATCAACGGACAGATTTCTGGGGTTATCATTTGTGTTTTTACCAACATTTCCCCGGCATTGTATTGGCAACTGTGAAGAGTATACATTGTGCTTTTTGAAAACAGGGACTAATAGGAATTGTTTTCCCTATAAATAATGCATCAGGAAGAAAACATAGCCCTTTTCATATTATTTGTCAAGTACTCTACTTTAATCATTTTGGAACAATTGAACATACATCATCTTTGTCTCTTTTTATTATTATAAAAGCAATGTGTGTCTTTGTAAAAAAATAAAAAGCTTGAAGAACAAGCTTAAAAACACATAATCATGATACTGACTCGGTACACTTCCTTTCATTTATATTTTCTTTTACATAATTGAGACCATATTGTGCACCTAATTTTACACTCTGGTTTAGAAATTAATATTATAATAGGTTTCTTCGTGTTATTAAATAAAATTATACAACCTGATTTTAATGTCTGCATGATAACATATTTTATGGAGATACCATAATTTATTTAAACGTACCCTTCATATTGTACGGCCTCGTACAATCACATGTTGTGCACCTGAAATTAATGTAACACTGTGAGTCAACTATACTTCAGTAAGAAAATACCCCTATTGTTTTAAATACTATTGGACATTTAGGTCGTCTCTACTTTTCCCTATTACAATGTGATAATTGTCTTTGTGCATAAGACGATCGCTTTAGAATAATGTCAAAGAAATGGTGTGCATAAAAGTACTTCCTAAGAGTACAGTCAAAGAAATAGAATTAATTCTTAAGATCAAGAAAAGTCTTATGGCCCTTGATTCACATTGCCAAATTGTTTAACTAAAGATGGCTAAAAACTTATTTTTCAAAATGACTACATTGTCCAGTTAAATTTTTCTCTGGCCAGTTCAATAGAATAGAATTTGAATAACTTGGAAAGGAGCCATTTTATTTATAATTGAGCTTTGTTTTTATCTCTTAGTTCTGAACTTTCTGATATCAGCTAACCAATAACCTAATACAGTCAGAGTTTGGAGGCATCTTGGTGAGCATCTTGTTTTAATTCCTTGTAGGAGGGGACGTCAGGAGACAGGAGACAGGGAACTGGCACAGCTGAGACTAAGCTTTAAGTCTCCTGAGCCACAGCCTAGCATTCTTCTCATTGCAGGTGTTTGGTTTTTTTTTTTATATATTAAAAATCCCCACAATTTTCTTTTAAACCTTGACCAAGTTGACCCATTAGCGCCACTGTGTTTTAATACAGAAAGTCAGATACTTTTATTACTATTAACCAGAGATTTCATAAAGCAAGTTATCTGGAATGGATACACATGATTGTTCACTTTCTGATCCTTTTTTGAACTGTAACTTACAGTTTGTGCACTTTTCTCTAAGCATGTTATACTTGAACACATTTAAAAACCACATATTATAATGTATAGAGAAGTTGAATCACTATGTTTTACACCTAAAACTAATGTAACATTGTGTGTCAACTATACTCAACTTTTAACAACTATTAAAAAGTTTTTAAAAATCATACATTATTGAAGCAAGAAATCTCTAACTCAGTAAATCAGGTATGATACAAAAAATTTTCTCTCCTCTGCATACATGGAAAACTGTCTATATACTCACTGGAAAACAAAATGTGATATGTTTTATATTTTAATTAAAAAATAATTGCGGTGGCGCCTGGGTGGCTCAGTCGTTAAGCGTCTGCCTTCAGCTCAGGTCATGATCCCAGGGTCCTGGGATCGAGCCCCGCATCGGGCTCCCTACTCCTCAGGAGGCCTGCTTCTCCCTCTGCCTGCTGCTCCCCCTGCTTGTGCTCTCTCTCTCTGTGTGTGTCAAATAAATAAATAAAATCTTTAAAAAAAATAAAATAAAAAAAATAATTGCATCCACCTGAAAATTGAAGGTATAAGATGATCTCACCAATGAAAATTAGATCAAAGAGACAATAAATGAGTAATTATAGACTATAAAACAATGAAAACCAATACAGTTAATATTAAATCTATGAAATATATATGAAGAAGTATTCAGAGGTAAATAGATACCTTTTAATATTTTTAAAAACTGAAAATAAAATAAAATGGCTACTATTTTGGAAAGGAAACATTAAATCCGGAGATCACTATGGGGAGTAGGGTGTAGCATTCTCAAATAATGAGGCAGCGTGATATGTGTTCTGCCCATGGGCCCCAGAATCAGGTGGCTTGCACCCAAATTTCAACTCTATCACATTCATAGTGGTATGATGTTGGTCAGGTTACTGAACTCAGAAATTTAATTTTCAGATCTGGAACACATCCGGATAGCAAACATTCTTTGTAGAGGGCCAGACAGTAAATATTTTAGGCTTTTGTGGGCCACTGATAGTCTCTCTCTCAACCACATGTAAATAATGAGTGTAGCCATTGGGTGGGGGCAGAATATGCTACTTCAAAATATACCACTTTGGCATATTGATTCTTTTGAATTAAGGTTACTTAAGAAACAGCCAGTACAAAAAGGACACTCTGAACTTCCTTTGTCTCCTTGAAAATAGGAAATAAATCTCCCATGTGAAAGGTATGCTCCCTGTACCAGGAGGAAGAGAGGCATCCTTATCACCAGAGATAGATAGGGAATTTAAGGCTGAGAAACCTGTATAAATAAATCTTGTTACTTCCTCACTAATTTACCACCTCAAACCCAAACTTCTTTGTCTTGTCAATTCTTCACAAATGTATTGTTTCTCTGTCTGAAAGGTATAAAAGCTGCCTGCTTTGGTCACTTCTTTGAGTTTCATATTTTTATGAGCTCCTGTATGTACAAAACTAAATCTGTTTTTCTCCTGTTAATCTTTCTTATGTCAATTTAATTATTAGATCAGCCAAAGCACCTGGAAGGGAAGATGGGGAAAGGTTTCCTCCCCTACACTATGTTCCATTTGTCTCTAAAACCTTATTTACAAAAACAGACAACTAGAGGCTGAATTTGGTCCCATGTGGGTTGTAGTTTGCTACCCTTTAAATCAGTGTTTCATGATATTTAATTAAAAATAATAAAGTTTGTGAAGTACTCTACAGAGAAAATTAGGATAGTATAGAAAATACCCCCCCCCACACACACACATACACACATACATACACCAACATTGCATTCCTGGGTGAAATCCCACTTGGTCATAGTACATAATCCTTTTTATATATTGTTGGATTTAGTTTGCTATCACTTTGTTGAGGTTTTGTGCATCACTATTCATAAGGAATATTGGTCTGTAGTTTTCTTATAATGTCTTTGTCTACTTTTGGTATCAGGGTATAACACTAGCTTCATAGACTGCATTGGAAAATGTTCCTTCCTCTTCTATTTTTGAAAGTTTGAGAAAGATTGGTGTTAATTCTTTAGACATTTTTGTAGAATTCAGCCATGAAGCCATGTGGGTCTGGTCTATTCATTGGGAGGTTATTTGAGTTACTAAACTCAGTCTCTTTACTTTTTAAAGGTCTATTAAATTTCTTCTTAAATCAAGTATTTTGTGTCCTTGCAGAAATTTTTCCATCTCATCTTGGTTATCTAATTTGTTGGTGTACAATTGTTCATAGTATTCCCTTATAATCCTTTTTATACTGTCAAGCAGTAGTGATGCTTCCTCTTTCATTCCTGATTTTAGTAATTTGAGTCTTCTCACATTTTTCTTGATCTACCTATCCAAAAGTTTGTCAATTTTATTGATCTTTTCAAAAAGCCAGCGTCTTTGAATAGTTTTTCCTCTCCCCTCCCCTCTCTTCTCTGAGCTCCAAATCTCTGCAACATGGAGCTGGAGCAGATGAGAAATGCTAGCAGCCTGCTTCTCCTGGGGAGAAATCAGCCCTAGCCTGTAGCTGGGAGTATAGAGATCCCTTAGTCCTGAGTGGTCCTGAGCTACAGCTGGAAGAAGTTGAGCTTCCAACATGCTGAGCTTGGGGGTGGATAAGGGAGTGGGTCACTGTTCCTACTGCAATTTAGTAGATTTTTAAAAATAAATGTTTCCACATTTGTTGAATACTTTCTGAATTTCCAGAGACTTTAAATAGTTGTGTTCTTCAGTAACATTCACCATTTATGGTTGTTTCACAGGGAAGAAGGAATACAGAGGTATTCATGTCACCATTCTGTAAATTGCTTCTCCAGCCTGACATTCCTTTTGATACCCAGATGAATCCCTTCCATTTTAAATGAGCCCCCTTTCTTGTGCTAGGTCATCTCTTGCTTGTCTAGCTCTGTGTACTCTCTTTGGCTGTATGCGTCATGGAGGGAAGTGCCTGGAGAGCCCCATGCTTGTTTCCTGTCAACTTGATTCCTATTCTAATTTGGTTTTCTTCCCTTCTACCTTTATCTAAGCTGTCTGCTCTTCCCTTCCATTCTTATTAATGCTGCTGCCCATGTGCTTTCTAAGGTGGCATCTGCCACACTCCAGAAGGTGCCCACTGGACATAACAAGCCAGCTGGAGAGGAAGTGATGTGAGGTACAACTTCTTGCCAAATAAGGAAGTCCAGTTACCATCTACTTAATCACCACTCTTTCAAAAAAGGATGGGTATTTCTTATCAAGAAAATAGGAAAAATCAAAATCTCACAGTAAAACATTTTGGATACATTTTACTTATGAAAAACTCTTCACATTGTCCAGAGGTACACATTCACACAGCAAGTACTGGTCCATGGGAAGGCGGTTTGGAACCGCTCACCTAAAGAACACATCTGACTGCACCCTCAACCCCACTCTCATCCCTACCCCAGCGACTGCACCGTGACTCTCTCTAACACCCCCTCCTCCCTGCTCTCTGGCATATTCTTGTAATCGGATGTTTATTGATGAGTCAGACTGCCTTGTAAGACAGTGAGCATCTTGAAAGCAGGGATCCCGTCTTCTTCATCTCTGCATGCCTAGTGAGAAGTAGGTACAGGTTCTAGCAGAAAGTAGCCTATAAATGTATGCTGAATGAGTGAATGAATAAGCGAATGAATTGTTGCACATTGGCAGAAATCATAAAATTCAAACCTCTTAGCCAGGCTTTCAGGGCTTTCCTGATCTGGCCCCTGCACACTGTCCTACCAATCTTATCACCTTCAATTCTTCTTCCCAACATGGACTCTCCATTCCAGCCCAGCCGGTCTGCTCTCTTATCCTCAAGTGTCCTGCATCACCTCACCTGCTCACAGTAGCAGTGCTCTTGCCCATAGCTCTGCTTATTTGAATGCACCTTCTCCCTTATTCAAGGCAACTCTTTTTTTTTTTTTTTTTAGGATTTTTTTTTTTATTCTTATGTTAATCCCCATACATTACAACATTAGTTTTAGATGAAGTGTTCCATGATTCATTGTTTGTGCACAACACCCAGTGCTCCATGCAGAACGTGCCCCCCTCAACACCCACCACCAGGCTAACCCATCCTCCCACCCCCCTCCCCTCTAGAACCCTGTTTGTTTTTCAGAGTCCATCGTCTCTCATGGCCCGTCTACCCCTCCGATTTCCCCCGCTTCATTCTTCCCCTCCCGCTACCTTCTTCTTCTTCTTCTTTTTTTTTGTTTCTTAATATATATTGCATTATTTGTTTCAGAGGTACAGATCTGAGATTCAACAGTCTTGCACAATTCACAGCGCTTACCAGAGCACATACCCTCCCCAGTGTCTATCACCCAGTCCCCCCATCCCTCCCACCCCACCCCCCACTCCAACAACACTCAGTTTGTTTCCTGAGATTAAGAATTCCTCATATCAGTGAG
>NW_023270210.1:3659349-3725929 GCF_011800145.1 Mirounga leonina
AGTTCTTTATAGATTTTGGATACTAGCCCTTTATCTGATATGTCATTTGCAAATATCTTCTCCCATTCTGTCGGTTGTCTTTTGGTTTTGTTAACTGTTTCTTTTGCTTTGCAAAAGCTTTTTATCTTGATGAAGTCCCAATAGTTCATTTTTGCCCTTGCTTCCCTTGCCTTTGGTGATGTTTCTAGGAAGAAGTTGCTTCGGCTGAGGTCAAAGAGGTTGTTGCCTGTGTTCTCCTTTAGGATTTTGATGGACTCCTGTCTCACATTGAGGTCTTTCAACCATTTGGAGTCTATTTTTGTGTGTGGTGAAAGGAAGTGGTCCAGTTTCATTCTTCTGCATGTGTCTATCCAATTTTCCCAACACCATTTGTTGAAGAGACTGTCTTTGTTCCATTGGACATTCTTTCCTGCTTTGTCGAAGATTAGTTGACCATAGAGTTGAGGGTCCATTTCTGGGCTCTCTATTCTGTTCCATTGATCTATGTGTCTGTTTTTGTGTCAAGGCAACTCTTGAGACGACCCAGACCCTTTTGCAGAAGTGGACATCTCCTCAGAGCAGACCAGGCCTCTTTCCATGAGGGCAGGCAAAAAACCTTCAGATGTGACCAGCTGGCTCGAATGTCTCCTCCTGTGGTACTGATAGAAACAGTGACTAGAACAATGTCAGGGATATTCCTACGGCACATGTCATTGAAAATGTTTCTCCCGTCTGACAGTAATTTTTTAAATCTGCTCACTTTGGGAACAGATGTCCAACCAGCCTTTAAAATCACCCAGTCTTCACTTTCTGGAATTTACCTCTTTCTGTTTATGGAAAAATCAGAGTGACTTTTGCCTCTTTCAAGTCTCGTTCTGCAAGGAAATTTGTTTCTCGTTCAACAAATATTTAAATGACCACCACAAGCCAAACAGGTGCTGCTTTACAAATAGTGTGTTTGTTATTCCATCTAAAAATGGGCCTCAGGCCCAGGGGATAGACTGTGTCTGTGTGAGGTAGCTTTGATTCCTTTAAAAGTTCTAGGTGTTCTCTTACCTTTGTCTCCTTAAACATGAGTTGCCAATCCCTCTTTACTGTGTGGGATGGTTGAATGTAGCCCTTCCTGGATTGGATGGTCCCCGGAGTCTGTGCTCTGTGTAACAAATGAACGTCCACTCTCCTTGTGACTTGACCTATCCTTGGAATTTGACTATTGCAAACTTTTTGCATATCAGGGGTGAGCTGTTAGTCCATCTGGGCCATCCCTGGGTCCATTCTAAGCATACTGCAATTGAGAGAATGAGCCATGGCTTCATATTGTCCCATCCTCTGTCAAAATGCTATGATCTAGCTTTTTAGGAAAGAAAAACAGTGTAATCTGCTCCAGAAAACTGGGTTGGGCTGGCACATGTGTTTTCTCTAATGAGCACCTCCTTTAGCTGTGTCGGAAGCAACCAACTCACTCCAGAGTCCTAGAGCATTGATTTCCTCAGGGAGTCCTGAGGAAATCTTTGGTGGCAATAACAGTGCGATTGAGGTGGGACATTGTGACAGCCATCCTTTATGTATGCACAGTGCATCATTCTTTATAAAGTGCCATAAGATATATTGTCTCACTTGATTATCACCATGAGTACTGTGAGGTAGGCAGGATAAGAATTACTATTCCCATTTATCAGAGGAGGAAACTGACGTCCAGGGGAGCAAAAGTCTTGTTTAGGAACACAAAACTAGTGAGTAGAAAAGCTGGAAGAAGAATCTAGGATTTCTGACCTCTGTGATATATCTTCTGGCTGAAATGGAACTGCAAGAGCCCTGAGTACCTACGGTGTATGGGTAATGTAGGAGTAAATCCAAATGGTTGCTCTTGGCTTATCTACCTCCAGGAATGACATTTTTTCCTGAACGTTCAGGTAGCCATTTACTTATTTATTCATTCAATAAATATATAATAAGCCTCTACTATGTTCCAGGTCCTGGGAATTCAGCAGAGAACAAAACCAAACACAGTTGCTGACTTCCTAGAGTTTATAGTCTAGTGGAGGAGAGATCTATTGAAGGGAAAATCACAAATTGTAATAGGTGCTATGAAAGAAGGGTATAGGATGTTATGAAACAGAATAAAGAGAGGACCTCATTCAGTTTGGGAAGGTCAGAGAAGGCCTCTCTGATGAAAGCATATTTAACAAATTGAAACCTAAAGGATGGAGTAGGAGTCACCCAAAGTGTTGGTTGAGGATGGTTGGGTAACAAAGGTGAGCGGGTAATAAACAAATGGAACAGCATGAGCGAAGACTCTGGGACAGGACTGAGCTTGGTGCATTAGAGGGAGAGAGAGAAGATTCATGTGGCCAGAGGGCAATGAATGAAGGGGGAAATAAGAGAAAGATGAGTCTGGAGAGTGAACACAGAGCAGATCATAAAGTCCAAGAACAACTTCCTTTTGAGCCTGCTTTGAATGTACTTGACGAAGGCGTAGACTACTGAAGACCCTGTGAGTGCTTATAGATTCATTATTCAGGCCCCTTCCCATTCATCTTAGATGCTCTGGGGCCACCTAGAGGCCAAAATACAGTGCCCAGGAAGAGAAGTAGGCAGAAGCCTGGAGATGCTGTTATTTAAAGGGCAGGCCAAGGAAGAGTTCATTAGACTATACACTCCTTCAGGGCAGAGATTTCAACACCTGGTGTGACAACCTGCACATAGTAGGGTTCTCGAGAAATATTCATCAGATGGAGCAAGAGGAGGCCACAAAGAAGACTGGGAAAAAAGACACAGAAACTCAAGGAGAATCACGATGGTGCATTTGTCATGGAAGTTAAGGCACCAAAGAGCTTCAAAAGAAGGGAGAGGTCAAATGCTGAATGCAACAGAGGGGCCAAAATAAGATCAGGAACATGTTTTGTATGTTGATGAAATAATTCCAAGTTCATGGGCTCCCAAATCTTGATCTCTAGCCCAGAACTTCCCCCTTAGCTCCAAATCTGAATATTCAAGTCATTGCTGACCATTTCTATGTTGATATCCCATATACAGGTAGAACTTGTTCCACAATGTCCCGTGTCACCAAATAAACATATTATCTTTCTTCCATCACTTGGCCTTCTTCTTTTGTTCTCTATTTTATAAATGGCCTTACTGAATCTCATGAACAAACTAGAAACCTAGGAGTAATTCTAGACTCATCCCACTCCCTCTGCCACACCATTCACTGTTCAGTCTATCTCCTCATAGTTTTCATATCTGTCTACTCTGATCGAAATCCTCTTCCTGCCCTGGCCCAGTCCACCATTGTCTCTCACGTGCAAAACTGAGGTAACCACTTAACTGGTCTATTCACATCTGCCCTTGCTCTCTCACAAACTTTTATCCAGAAGCCAGCCAGAGGGCTTTTTTTTCCCCATGTATATAGTTTTTAAAATTTAAGTTTATTTTTATTTATATTCAGAAAAAAATCACTCTTTTGGTCTACAGTTTGATGAGTTATGACAACCACTACCACAGAGTCTTATAACCCCTACCATAACCAAGACACAGAACAATTCCATAACTAACCCCCCAAAAAGTGCTCACACGCTACTCCTTTGTAGCTAAACATCCTGTCCCACACACAGCATTTCCAGGATGTCATAGGAATGAAATCATACAGTATGTAACCTTTTCAGATAGGCTTTTTCCACTTAGCATAATGCATTTGAGATTCATCCATCCTATGTGTGTCAGTAGTTTGTTCTTTCTATTACTGAGTAGTATTCCATTGGATGGATGTGTCACACTTTATTTATCCATTTCCCAGTTGAGGGATGTTTGGGTTGTTTCCACTTTTTGTTTGACATTATGAATAAAGCTGCCATAAACACACACATACAAGTTTTTGTGTGAACATGTGTTTTCATTTCACTTGGGTAAATACCTAGGAGTAAGATTGCTAGGTCATATGAGAAGTGTATGTTTAACTTAAAAAAAAAAAAAAAAAAACACTTCCAAACTGTCTTCCAAAGTGGCAGTACCATTTTGCATTCCCACCAGCATTGTATGAGGCTTCTAGAAGCTTTATAATCTCACCAGCACTTGGCTTGTCAGTTTTTTCTTTTTTATATAGTTTTGAATGTTAGTCATTCTAATAGACGTGTAGTGGTTCTCATTGTGGTTTTAAATTGCATTTCCAAACCAACTAATGATGCTGAGCATATTTTCATGTGTATATTTGTCTATATAAATATGTAGCTTCCATGTATCTTCTTTGATACATCCACATATCTTCTTTGGTGAAATATCTGTTCAAATCTTCTTTCCATTTTTCTTTTTTTTAAATTTAAATCCAATTAGCCAACATATAGTACATCATTAGTTTTTATGTAATGTTCAATGATTCATTAATTATGTATAACACCCAGCGCTCATCAGATCATGTGCCCTCCTTAATGCCCATCACCCAGCTACCTCATCTCCCCACCCCCCTCCCTTTTGGAACCCTCCGTTTGTTTCCTGGAGTCAAGAGTCTTTCATGGTTTGTCTCCCTCTCTGATTTCTTCTAATTGGATTGTTTGATCTTATTTTGGAGTTTTGAGATTTCTTGGTATATTCTAAACATAAGTCCTTTTGTCAGATATGTGATTAGCAAATATTTTCTCCCAGTCTGTGGCTTGTATTTCTATTCTTTTAATGATGTCTTTTACAAAGGAAATGTTTTTAGTTTATATGAAGCCCTATCTATTACTTTTTCTTTTTATAGATCATGCTTTTGGTATTGTATCTAAAACCTATTTCTCTAACTAAAGTCACAGATTTTTCCTGTTTTCATCTAAAAGTTTTATATTTTAAAACTTTTCATTTAGGTCTATAATACATTCTGAGCTAATTAATGTATAAGATTTGAGGTATATGTAAATTCAAGGTTCAATTTTTTGTGCATATGGATTTGTGAAATTGTTCATGCAGCATTAGTTGAAAAGGCCCTTCTTTCTTCATTGAATTGCCATTGCAATTTTGTCAAAATTGAATTGACCATATTTGTGTGGGTATATTTCTAGGTTCTCACTTTTTTTCCCATTGATCCATGTGTCCATTCCTCTATCAATATCACACTGATTTGTTTACTTTAGATTTATATTAAGTCTTAAAATCAGGTAGGGTGAGTCTTCCAAATTTGTTCTTTTCCAAAATTTTTTTCTATTCTATTTCACATGGTTTTCCATATAAATTTTAGAATAAGTTTGTTGATATCTACAAAAAACCTGCTGCGTTTTTGATGGGGACTATGTCCATAGACCTATTAGTAGAGAATTGACATCTTAACGATGCTGGGTCTTCTAATTCATGAAAACAGTGTATCTTTCCATTTATTTAGATCTTATTTAATTTTTTTTCACCAGTAGTTTGTAGTTTTCGGTATACAGGTCCTACACATAATTTGTTAGATTTACATATAAATATTCCATTTTGGAGGCTACTGTAAATACTTCCTTTCTACATTATGCTAGGTAAAATAAGCCACTCATAGTAGGACAAATACTACAAGATTCCACTTATATGAATTGTCTCAAGTAGTCAAATTTATAGAAGCAGAGAGTAGAATAGTGGTTGCCAGGAGCTGGGGAAAAGGGAACTGGGAATCTGTTCAATGTAAGATGAGTAAGTTCTAGAGATTTGCTGTACAATATAGTGCCTATAGTTAACAATATTGTACACTTAAAAATTTGTTAAGAGGGTAGATGCCATGTTAAATGCTCTTATCACAAAATAAAGCAAAAACAGAAACCAAAAAAAGGGACACAAGGAAACTTTGGGAGGTGTTAGAGATATCTATTACTTTGATTGTAGTGATGGTATCATGGGTAAGTGCACATGTCCCCATGCATCAAATTGTATGCATTAAACATGTGCAGGATTTTTGTACATCCATTATACCTCAGTAAAGCTGTTCAAAATTTCCACTTCCAAATATTCACTGCTAGCATATAGAAATACAATTAATTTTTGTATATTGACTTCTACAGTGTGACTTTGCTAAACTCACTTTAGTTTTAAGAGCTATTTGAGATTTCATTAGATTTTTCTACTTAGACAGTGGTGCTGTCTACTAATATAGTTCTATTTCTTCCTTTCCAATGGGTGTGTTTTAGTTCTTTGTTCCTCCCCTATTGTACTTGCTAGAATTTCAAGGATGATATTGAATAGGATTGGTTAAAGCAGACTCCTTGTCTTGTTCTTGACCTAGAGAGAAAGCATGCAATTTTCCACCACTAGGTATTACGTTAGCTTAAGAATTTTCATAGATGACATTTATCAGGTTATCAGGTTTATCTTTTATTTCTGGTTTGCAGAGTGTTTTTATCATAAATGGATATTGAATTTTGTCAAATGCTTTTTCTGCATCAGTTGATATGATAGTGTGGTTTTCTTTTTTAGTATGTTATATTGATTGATTTTTGCATTTTGAACCAGACTTGCATTTCCTGGGTAAACCCTGCTTGGTCATGATGCATTAACCTGTTTATATATTGTTGGATTCAATTTGCTAATGTTGTGGTGAGAACTTTTACATTTATGTTTATGAGGAATACTGCTCTGTAGTTTTCCTTTATTGTAATGCCTTTGGTTTTGGTAATCATGTTAATGCTGCTCAAAATAAATGAATTTGGAAGTATTTCCACCTCTTCTATTTTCTGGAGAGTTTTTGTAATGGAATGAGTATTATTTCTCCTTTAGATATTTAGGACAATTCACCAATGAAACCATCTGGACTGAAGTTTCCTTTTATGGAAAGTTTTTAACTATGAATTCAATTTCTTTAATAGAAATACAACTTTTCAGGTTATCTGTTTCTTTTTTTTTTTAAGATTTTATTTTATTTATTTGACAGAGAGAGACACAGTGAGAGCAGGATCACAAGCAGGGGGAGAGGGAGAAACAGGCTTCCCACGGAGCAGGGAGCCCGATGCGGGACTCGATCCCAGGACCCCGGGACCATGACCTGAGCGGAAGGCAGACGCTTAACGACTGAGCCACCCAGGCGCCCCAGGTTATCTGTTTCTTAAGTGACTTTTTGTTAGGTAATTTGTCCATTTTATCTAAGATGTCAAATTTATGGGCATAGAGTTGTCCATGTTAATTAACCATCCTTTTAATGCCTATAGTATCCATACTGATATCCTTTCTTTCATTCCAAATTTTGGTAATTTGTGTCTTCTCTCTCCTTTGCTTGGTCCATCTGACTAGAGGATTATCAATTTTATTGATTTTTATAATGAACAAGCTTTCTTAAACTCCACATATGAGTGAAATCATGTGGTATTTGTCTTGGGTTTAATAGGTGATAGGAATTAAGGAGTGCATTTGTGATGAGCACCAAGTGTTGTATAGAGGTGCTGAATCACTATATTGTACACCCCAAACTAATATTACACTGTATGTTAACTAACTGAAATTTAAATAAAGACTTAAAAAAAGAACAAGCTTTTGGTTTCATTGATTTAGCCTATTTTCTGTTTTTAATTTCATTTATTTCTGTTTTATCTTATTTCTTTACTTTTGCATTCTTCTTGCTTTGAATTTACTTTTCTTTTAGGGATTTTATATATTTATTTGACAGAGAGAGGGAGAGAGCGAGAGGGAGAGAGCACAAGCAGGTGGAGCGGCAGGCAGAGGGAGAGGAAGAAGCAGGCTGCTCACTGAGCAGAGAGCCTGACATGGGGCTCAATCCCAGGACCTGGGATCATGACCTGAGCCAAAGGCAAACACTTAACTGACTGAGCCACCCAGGTGCCCTTGAATTTACTTTTCTATTGTGCTTTTAGCTTCATAACGTAGGCGCTTATATCACTGATTTGAGATTTTTTCTTTTCTAATGTAAGCATTAAATAGTATAAATTTCCCCCAAAGCACTGCATTAGCTATACTTCACAAATTTTGGTTATGTTGTTTTCATTTTCACTCAATTAATGATATTTTCTACTTTCCCTTGAATTATAATCTTTTTTTAAATTTTATTATGCTATGTTAATCACCATATATTACATTATTAGTTTTTGATGTAGTGTTCCACGATTCATTGTTTTCGTATAACACCCAGTGCTCCATGCAGAACGTGCCCTCCTTAATACCCATCACCGAGCTAACCCATCCCTCCACCCGCCTCCCCTCTAGAACCCTGTTTGTTTCTCAGAGTCCATAGTCTCTCATGGTTCCTCTCTCCCTCCGATTTCCCCCCCGCCTTCATTTTTCCCTTCCTTCTCCTAATGTCCTCCATGCTCTTTGACCCATGGATTATGTAGAAATGTTATTAATTTCCAAATGTTAAGAACTTGCCTGGTATCTTTCTCTTAATGATTTCTAGTTTAATTCTGATATAATCAGAGCATACTTTCTACGATTTCAATTTTTTTAAATCTGTTAAAATTTATTCTATGGCCTATGATGTTACGTATACTAGAAAATGGTCCATATGTACACGAGAAGAATCTGTAGTCTACTCTTTGGGGTAAACTACTCTAGAAATGTCAATTTGGTCAATTTGGCTGATAGGTTGTTCAGCTCTGACATATACTTTCTGATTCTCTACTTGTTCTATGTATTACTTACTGAGAGAGGAGTGTTGGATTCTCCAAGAATATTTGTGGATTTTTCTGTTTCCTTTAATTTCTGTTTTTGCTTAATGTATTTTGGAACTCTGTTATGAGGTACACACACATTTAGGATTGTTAAATATTTTGAGCAAATACACTATTTAATCACTATGTAATGTCTCTTTTAACCCAGGCAATTGCTTTGTTCTGAAGTCTCCTTCTTGATAATATACACATGCTTGCTTAATTTCATTGATGTTTACTTGTTATATCTTTATCAATTCTTTCACTTGCAAATTATATTTAAAATGGGCTTGTTAAAGGATCACTATGTTGTACACCTAAAAATAATTTAGCTTTGTATATCAACTATGCTCAATTTAAAAAATAAATAAAATTCAGTTAAAGTTTAATGACATAACACACACAAGAATAGGAAAAAAATAAATGGGCTTGTTGAAAAATGCATATAGTTGGGTCTTATTTTTGTTATCCAGTTTGACAGTTTTGCTCTTTTTTTAAAGATTGATTTTGAGAGAGGGAGAGAGCAAGGAGGGGAGGGGCAGAGGGAAAGGGAGACAAGCAGACTCGCCACTGAGTGGGGGTCTGATGCAGGGTTTGATCCCAGGACCCCAAGATCATGACCTGAGCTGAAATCAAGAAAAGATGCTTAACTGACTGAGCCATCCAGGCACTCTGACAATTTTGCTCATTTAATTGATGTGTGTATACCTTTTATATTTAATGTACTTACTGATATGATTGGATTTAGGTCTTCTATTGTATCAGTTTTGTTTGTTGCTTCTGTACTTTTATTCTTTATTCTTCCTTTCTTAACTTTTTTTGATTTGAATATTTTAAATATTCCATTTTAATTTACATATTTGATTTTTGGCTGTATCATTTTATATATATATATTTTTTAAGATTTTATTTACTTATTCATGAGAGACAGAGAGAGAGAGAGAGGCAGAGGGAGAAGCAGGCTCCCAAGGAGCAGGGAGCCCGATGCAGAACTCGATCCCAGGACCCTGGGATAATGACCTGAGCCGAAGGCAGAGGCTTAACCATCTGAGCCACCCAGGCGCCCTCATTTTATATATTTTTTAAAGACTTTTTTTAGAGCAGTTGAAAGTTCTCAGCAAAAAAAAAGAGGGTACAGAGATTTCCCATTTACCCCTTGCCTTCATACATGCATAGCCTCCTCCATTATCAACATCCCCCACCACAGTAAGACATTTGTTATAGATGATAAACTTACATTAACACATAATAATCATCTAAAGTCCACAGTTTACATTAGGGTTCACCCTTTGTGTTATATATTCTATAGGTTTGGACAGATGTATAATCACTATTATAGTATCATACGAAGTATTTTCACTGCCCTAAAAATCCACTATGCTCCCCACCTATTCATCTCCGCCTCCCCGATTCCTGGCAACCACTGACTTTTATTGTTTCCATAGTTTTGCCTTTTCCAAAATGTCATATACAGTTGACATTTGATCAACATGGGAGTTAGGGGCATGGACACCCCATGTAGTCAAAAATCCATGATTAACTTTTGACTCCCTCAAAACTTAACTACAAATAGCCTACTGTTGACCAGAAGCATTACTGATAAATAGTTGATTAATACATATTTTATATGTTATATGTATTACATATTCTAGTCTTACAATAAGTAAGCTAGAGAAAAGAAAATATTATTTAGAAAATAAGGAAGAGAAAATATATTTACAGTACTATACTGTATATCAAAAAAATCCACCCATAAGTGGACCCATGCAGTTCGAACTTCCACTGTTCAAGGGCCAACTAGTGTTTGAATCTTACAGTGTGTAGCCTTTTCAGATTAAAAGGCTTCTTTCACTTAGTAATATGTATTGAAGTTTTCTCCATGTCTTTTCATGGACTGATAGCTCTTTTTTTAGTGCTGAATAATATTCCATTTTCTGGATGTATCACAGTTTATCCATTCACCTACCAAACAGCCTCTTGTTGCTTCCAAGTTTTGACAATTATGAATAAAGTGAGTATAAACATCTGTGTGCAAGTTTTTGCGTGGAGATAAGTTTTCAACTCCTTTGGGTAAATACCAGTAAGTATGATTCCTGGATCATATGGTAAGAGTATATTTACTTTTGTAAAAAACTGCCAAGCCATCTTCCAAAGTGGCTGTACCATTTTGCATTCCCACCTGCAAAGAATGAGAATCCCTCTCGCTCTACACCTTCACAAGCATGCTGTCTTCTTTATCCATGTGAGCCCTTCGCATATTAATCATAGTTGTTTTAAATTCCTGGTCTAATAATTCCAACATCCTTACCATGTCTGGTCCTAATGCTTACTCTGTCTCTTCCAATTGTGTTTTTTGCCTTTTAATATGCCTTGTAATATTTTATTGATAACCAAACAGGATGTACTGGGTAAAAGGAACTGCTGTAAGTAAGTCTTTTAGTAATGTGGTGGTAAGGTCTGGGGGGAAATGTTCTATTGTCCTATGAGTATGTCTCACTCTTTTAGTGAGCCTATATCTCTGGACTGTGAACTTCACAAGTGTTTCATTCTTTTCTCCCCCACCCCCTTAGGTGGAACAGGATGGCTAGAGTAGGCTGGAGTTGAGTATTTCCCTTCTTCCACATGGAAAGCTAAAGCTAACTGGAGTTGGGTATTTCCCTTCCCCTTGGTCAGTTAGGCTCTGATTATACCCCAGCAGGTTAGGCTCTAGTTAACTAGGTTCTCCTGAGGTCAAGCCTGGTTACAAAGAACAGAGTGTTCTGGCATATTTCAAAATGGTTCTTTTTTTCCTTCCCTCTACCAGAAGCCCAAGGGATTTTTTTCTCTGATATTTACTGTGGAACCTGGTTGAGGTCCTGGAGGTAGATCTCACATTATTGTGCCCTTGCCCCATAACTGGGTCTCCCTGGAGGGTTTTTTTTTTTTTTAAAGATTTTATTTATTTATTTTTATTTTTTTGAGAGAGCAAGCATGAGTGGGGGAGGAGCAGAGGGAGAGGGACAAGGACATTTTGCACTGAGCAGGGAGCCCGATGCGGGGCTTGATACCAGGACCCTGAGATCATGACCTGAGCCAAAGGCAGATGCTTAACCGACTGAGCCACCCAGGTGCCCTGCCGTCTCCGGAGTTTTTAATTCAGAGTTGTCCGCACCAAACTTTCAGCAATTCATCAATTATAGTTCAGGTTTTCTTACCCTGGCACTGGCCATCATACCATGGAACACTACTCAATGATAAAAAAATGAACTGTTGATACACACAACAACCTAGATGAATGTTCAGATAATTATGCTAAGTGAAAAAAGTCCCAAAATCTTACATACCGTATTATTCAATTTATAGAAGATTCTTAAAAAAATGAAATTATAAAAATGGGAACATATTAGTAGTTGTCAGGGGTGGATGTGGGTATGGGAGATGTGTTAGTCAGCTCAATGCATTATAACAAAGTACTATAAACTGGATGACTTAACAGAAATTTCTTTCTCATAGTTCTGGAGGCTGGGAGGTACAAGATTAGGTGCCAGTCAATTTGGTTCACAGTGAGGGCCCTCTTCTGGTTTGCAGACAGATGCCTTCTTGCTGTATTCTTACATGGCAGAGAAAGCAAGCTCAGGTTTCTTCATCCCCTTATAAAGGCACCAATCCCATCATGGGGGCTCTACCTCATGACCTCATCCAAACCTAATCACCTCCCAAAGCCCCCAACCTCTAAATACCATCACATTAGGGATTAAGACTTCAATATATGAATTTTAAGGGGATGCATTCAGTCTATAACAAGAAGGAAGTGGATATTTCTATAAAAGGGTAAAATGAGGTTTCATTTGGTGATAGAAATGCTGTGCATCTTGACTGTCTCAATGTCAATATCCTGGTTGCGGCATTGTATTATAGTTTTGAAAGGAAGATGTTACCATTGTGGGAAATTGGGTAAAGTATACCCAATTTATTTATTCATTTTAGAGAGAGAGCAAGCATGAGCAGGGAGGGGCAGGGGGGGAGAGAGAGGGAGAAAGAATCTGAAGCAGACTCCACACTGAGCTCAGAGCCAATGCAGGGCTTGATCCCACAACTGCGAGGTCACAACCTGAGCCGAAACCAAGAGTCAGGCCTTAACCAACTATGCCACCCAGCCGCCCCTATTTGTATTATTTCTTACAACTGCATGTTGATCTACAATTATCTCAAAATAAAAAGTTTAATGAGAAATTGTCTGCAAACCATGCTCACCTTTATTGCCCGCACTATGGGTGAACCACTCCCACTGCCCTCCCTCACCTTTATTAGCCAACGGTATCATTCCAAGTTTTCTTAACAAGAACGTAGTCTAATCAATCCTGGAGGGTGTTGTCATTGACTTTTAGTAGGGTGAGATTTTTGGTCCTTTTGGGGAGGGGGGTGGTCTTAGTTTCTTACAGCACAGGGCAGGATGCAACAAACAACACTGTGAGGTAGGTAGCCTACAAGTAATGTATCTTATGTATTTGTCTGCCTTTTGGGGGTGATGGCAGTGTCATCCCACACACTTCACCCAATATAGGTTCCTGCAACCTACATCCTTATGTTGCTGCCCCCCAACTGCCTGCATACACATGCAGAAAGACCAGACCCTTTTTCTCCTTGCCTATGAGATAGTGTTATGAAATTTGTCTTTAGTGCTCAGACCTTACCTAGTCCTTACTCCCAATGTTTGTCTATTGTGGACTTTCTAGTCTAACCCCCGACTCTGTACAACCCCACCTCTCTCCTTTCTCACACACTTGCCTCTTCCATTTGTCCTTCCCTACCATCAGAGAACACACAGAGACACACACGCAAATTTTCACACAAATTTTTGTTTTATTCATCATCATGCATGTATCTTATTTGTGCATGGTTTGGTTCTAAGTAGTTGGCCATTTCTTAGTGACTAGACTTCGGAGAATTCACAGATATTTGAGGTCTCTGGCCCCACTCTTAAGTTCTGGCTGTCCTGGTCATCATTTAAAGTGGTGGGTTTCTCTACACTCTCTTGGTCCTGCTCTGGCTGATTTTGATTCAGGTTCTCATTCAGCCGGTGATAATGGCCGAATAGTATTGGCCCTTTAGGTTTTTTTAGACTTAATTAAAGGAATGGGTACTCTGGGAGAGGTTTCTTCTCTCAAACTCTCTTGAAAGTGTCTTTTAGCTTTCATAGTTGTCTTGGCTACCTGCAAAGACAATAGGGTGAGCACAGATGGGCACTGATTTAGGGGGAAGAAGATGGAAGGTGGAAGGGAGCAGGGGCTTCAGGAGAAGGGAGAGGCTGAGGAGGATATGTGAGCCAGACAAGGACAGGGAAGGAGTCTATGGGGCAAGGAATCAAAGGAGATGACGAAGAGCATGGGTGGAATCATCTCACCTTGCCACTGCCTCTGAACCGGGGTTGACAAGCAGTCTTCTTTTTCCTCCCTGTGGTGCTTGAAGTCGGTTTTTCTATAACTCTACTAGAAGCTTGTGGTTTACAGGTTACCCTTCCCATGCCAAAATTCCCAGTGGCCTACTAGGCCTCCTGACCTGCTTATACATGCTCCCCAGGATAATGAGGGGACACACCCTTCAGCTTTGTTTGGTCTACAAAGCTCCCTCCAGCCAATGGTAGTCCTGAGATGCTTAGACTTCACAAAAGACCATGCTGACAAAACTTCAGGGGACGAGAGATGCTGGAAAGGCCAAGATGCTGCAGTGGGAGAAAAGGGGGATTTTCGTAGCACCCCTTAAGAGTCTTCCACACTGACCTGTCACCCTCCTCATCTCTGTATGTCAATTTTGGTGGGTCACATGGCAAGGAGGGTGTCTCCTCCAAACTTCCCCACAGCCACCCTATTCAGTCATACATTCTGTTCTCTCCCACCCTTCATTGATGCCAAGTTGTTTTGGGTTTTTTTTATATCTTACCTTCAATCCATCCATGATAATGTGGCCATATTTAAGTCTATGCAGAGATGTGAATCATCTCATTTCCCTCCTACACACCTTGAAGATCATTCAGTTCTTGCCAGTACCAGGGATCTTTTTTATCCCCACCTCCTTTTACCAGTGACCACATAGCTCTCCTCAGTTTTCTGTTTTCCAATCTGTAATCATTACCTTCAGGCTATCAAGACTTCACTGAATAAACTTGCTCTGTTGGGTATCTCAGTCTTGTTTCTTTTCTAAAAATTTATTTTTTTTGAGAGAACAAGCAAGAGAGAGTGGGGGAGGGGCAGAAGGAGAGGGAGAGAGAATATCTCAAGTAGGCTCCATGCCCAGTGCGAAGCCTGACAGGGGGCTCCATCTCATAAGACTGAGATCATGACCTGAGCCAAAATCGAGAGTTGGACACTCAACCAACTGAGCCACCCAGGCACCCCATGGGTATCCTAGTCTTGTTTCAAATCTGGGGGTCTTGCTTATCTCAGTAGGTGTACTACCCAGGCTTAGGTTTTAATAGTGTAGGGGGGATGAGGCAGATACATAAATGCTGCAAGTTGTAATGGGTGTTTGCATGCAAAAAACTACAAACTAAAACTGATGAGTACACCCAGAATCGGGCTTGACTTAACCAGAGGCATGTGTGCCTTATGTAAAAAGCTCGTCCCAACATGTATCTTCACCCACAAGATACTTTTATTTTACTGCTGGCACTCTTAGCATTCTAACTCCTTTCCTTCTGCAGCCTTCTGGAGAAATAGACCTTACCTTCCTGGAGGAGTACTGGTGGAATTCTTTTCTTATGAACAGCTGTAACAAGCTTCCGGCTTCTAGGTAGAGAAACTTTGTGATCATTTTCAGTTCATTTACCTCCTCAGGTAGACAGTCTCTCATTTGGGTTTTGTCCCTGTAGGAAAGAGGTGATGGAGTTAACTATAGGCCAGAGTGGCTCTATTAATATCAGACAAAAGAGATTTCAGAGGAAAAAATATTATCAAAGCTAAGAAGTCATTAAATAATAATAAAGTTGTCAATTAATCAAGAGAACAAAATATCCTTAACACTTTGCTACTAATAGAAGATCTTCAACTTACATGAAACAAAAACTGATAGAACTGCAAGGAGAAACAGACAAGTCCACAATCATAATCAGAGATTTCAATACCCCTCACTCAATAAGTGAGAAAACAAGTAGGTAGAAAATCAGTAAAGATATAGAAAATTTGAACCACATTGTCAATTAAATTAACCTAATGACATTTACAGAATAATTTAAATAACATCAGAATTCACATTCAAGTGCACATGGGACATTTACCTACAAAGATATAATATTGTGGTCAGAAAGCAAGTCCCAATAAATTTAGAAGAATTCATTTGATGTGAAGTTTATTCTCTGGCCACAGTGGAATTAAATTTAAAATCAATAAGAGAAATATGTCTAGAAAGTAAATAATACACCTATAAGTAACTCATGGGACAAAGAAGAAATCAAAGGGAAATTAGAATATATTTTAGACAGAAGTAAAATGAAAACACAACATAACAGAATTTATGTGATGCTGCTGAAGTGGTACTTATAGGGAAATTTATATTACTAAATGCCTATATTTGAAAAGAAGAAATGCCTCAAATCAATGACCTCAGCTTCTTTCTTAAGAATCTACAAAAAGAAAAGCACCTTAAACCCAAAGAAAGTAGATGAAAAAAATAATAAAGACTAAAACAATATCAATGCAGTAGAGAAAAGAAAAACAATAGAGAAAACCAGTGAAACCAAAAGGAGATTCTTTGAGAAGGATGATAAAACTGATAAACCTTTAGTCAAATAAGAACAAAAGAAAAGACACAAATAACCAATATCAGGAATGAGAAAGGTGACATCACAATAGATTCTACAGATATTAAGATGATAAGAAAATAGTAGGAACAATGTATGTGGATAAATGTGACAACTTGCATAAAATGGATAAATTTTCAACTACCAAAGCTCACTTAAGAAAAAACACATTTCAACTACACCTAACTTTATGCTTATGAGATGACTCTAGATGGGCTCCAAGATAGCTTCAGGAAGGAGGCTAGTTGCCTGAGGAACCAACTATGTGATTAGAGGATTGGAACTTTTAGTCCCACCCCCAACTTTTGGGAAGGAGTGACTGGCTGAAGATTGAGTAAATCACCAATGACCAATGATTTAAGAAATCATGTCTATGTAATGGAGCCCCCACAAAAACCCCTAAACTAAGCTGTTTGAAGACCTTCCAGGTTGGCCAACACATCAAGGTTCTGGGAGGGTGACACGTTTTGAAAGGGCATGGAGGCTCTGTGTCCCTTCCTCCATATTTTGCCCTATTGCATCTCTCCTTTTGGTTCTTTCTGAGCTGTATCCTTTATAATAAGCCAGTAATAGTAAGTAAAAGAAGGAGGAGGATGGAAGGAGATTTAGAAAGAGGAGAAGAAGGGCACCTGGGTGGCTCAGTCGTTAAGTGTCTGCCTTCAGCTCAGGTCATGATCCCAGGGTCCTGGGATCAAGCCCCGCATCGGGCTCCCTGCTCACCAGGAAGCCTGCTTCTCCCTCTCCTATTCCCCCTGCTTGTGTTCCCTCACTCACTGTGTCTCTCTCTGTCAAATAAATACATAAAATCTTTAAAAAAAAAAAAAAGAAAGAAAGAAAGGAGGAGAAGAAGAAAAAAAGGGAGAATACATAACCCAAATAGCCCTTTATACATTAATAAAATTGAACTTGTAGTTAAAAGATATCCCAGAGAGAAAATTTGAGACCCATATGGCTTCACTGGTGAATTTAACCAGATGTTTAAAGAAGAATTTACACCAATGCTTCACAAACTCTTCTAAAAAATATTAGAGGGAACATTTCCAAACTCATTCTCTCAGGCCAATATTACCCTGAAATCAAAGCCAAAGACATCATATGAAAAGAAAACTATAGACCAATAGCCCTTGTGAATATAGGCACAGAAATCTTCAACAAAATACTAGCTAAACAAGTCCAGCAACTTATAAAAAGGATTATACCACATGAACAAGTGCAGTTTATCCCAAAAATGCAACACTGGCTTAACATCCAAAAATCAATCAATGTAATACCGCATATTAATTGGTTAAAGGGAAAAAAACACATGATCATCTCAATAGAAACAAAAAGAGCATTCGACAAAGTCCAACATCCTTTCCTCAATAATAATAATGATAACAATAATAATACCTCAACAAACTAGGAATAGAAGGAAATTTCCTCAACCCAATAAAAGCAATGTACAAAAACACCACAGTTAACATCATACTTAATGAGTAAAGACTGACTAGTTTTTGCTTAAGATCAAAAACAAGGTATTCTTACCACTTCTATTCAATAAGGCAATTAGGCAAGAAAAAAAATAGAAGGCATCCAGATTGGAAAGGAGAAAGTAAAATTGCCTTTATTCACAGATGACATGCTACTAAAACTAATAAATGAGTTTAGCAATGTTTCAGATTACAAGGTCAATATACAAATTCAATCAATTTTATTTCCATATAGCATCAGTGGTCAATTGAACATTGAAATAAAAAATTTACAATAGCATCTAAAAATAAGATACACTGAGAGAAAAATTTAACTAAATAGATGAAGGACCTATGCACTGAAAACTATAAAATTCAATTATTGTTAAGATGCCAATCTTCCCAAATCGGTCTACAGGTTTAGTACAAGCCCAATCAATATGCCATTAGTTTTTTTGTAGAAATTGGCAATATTATTTAAAAATTCAAATGAAAATACAAAAGACCAAAATAACTTTAGGAAAGAACAAAGTTGCAGGACAAACAGTGCTGGTTTTGACTTATTATAAAGCTACAATAATCAAAGTAATGTGGTTTTGGCATGAAGATAGATAAATAGATCAATGGAACATAATAGAGAATCCAGAAATAAACCCACACTATATAGACAACTGATTTTTGACAAAAGTGTAATTCATTGGAGCAAGTATAGTTTTAGCAACAAAGAACTCTGTTCATCCATACCTCCCATCACATGCAAACATTAACTCAAAGTGGATTATAGATGTAAATATAAAACCTAAAACTATAAAACTTCTATATAAGCTTTAGGAGAAAACAGTTATGACCGTAGGTTAGGCGGAGATTTTTTAGATATGACACCAAAGTACAATCCATACAAGAACTAATTGGGCTTTACCAAAGTTAAATAAAAATTCTACTCTTTGGAAGGCACTGTTAAGGAAATTATAAGACAAGCAGCAGGCAGGGAAAGAGCATTTGCAAAGCATACATATGATAAAGAATTTGGATCCAAATATATGAAGAATCCTCAAAATTCAGTAACAAGAAAACAAAGAACACAGTTTTTTAAACTGGGCAAAAGATTTGAACAGACACTTCACCAAAAAGATACATGAATGGTTAATAAGCCCATAAAAAGATGCTCAGGATCACTGGTCACTGGGGAAATGCAAATTAAAACCAAAGTAACACATATATACATAGTTATTAAAAGGGCTAAAATCAGAAAGACTGACCACACCATGTGCTGGCAAGGGTGTGGAAAGTTAAAAACATACATCTAAAATATGACTTCACCATTTCACTCCTAGGTATTTATTGAAGAGAAATGAAAGCACACGGTCACACAAGGACTTGTACACAAATGTTCATAGCAGCTTTATGTGCAGATGCCCATCAACACATGTATGAATAAACAAACTACAGCATGGTCATACAATTAGCACACCCTACTACTGAGCAATAAGAAGAATAAACTACTGAATCTCAAAATGATTATGCTGAGTGAAAGAAGTCAGACCAAAAATTGTACGTGTTGAATGATTGCATTTACATAATACTCTAGAAAATATAAAGTAACCTATAGTGACAGATAGCAGGTAGTGGTTACCTGGTCCCTGGGAGTGAAGAGAGGTAGCAATGAGGGTGCAAGGAAGGTTTGGGAGTGATGGGTAGATTCACTATCTTTATTCTGATCATGGTTTCCTGGGTATACACATGCGTCAAAAATTATCAAACTGGAACTTTAAACGTGCAGTTTACTCTATGTCAATTACACCTCAAAAAACTATTAATAATATAATGAATATAATAATAATAAATGATCATCTTTAATCAAAATAGATGACTCCTTCTGAGCTGGGCCTTAGCCTTAGGGCTGTGGATCTACCATGGGATTTGTCATACGGGTGAGGCTAATAGTGATGATAAGGAAAAACAGATAAAATGACAAGGGTACTAGCTTTGGACCTAGACTGATGCTCTTCACTCCTTTTATGACTTCTCATATGCCAATGACTTCTCATATGCCAATGATTCACTTGGCAGCACCTAGTGCAGAACATTCAATGAAGGGTCAAGTTTTGGCATCATTTTAACTAGCACTCACTTCATAATAACACTGGGAAAATGAAGCTGCTTTTGTTTTAGTGTGTCATAATTTTGAGAATCTCACCAATTACCCTGACATACACAAATATCTGAAACAGAGAAATTTGACTTTTGAAATAGCTATAGTCATTTTTCACTAGTGCTAGATGCATCTTTCTAAAAATACTTCCTTCCTTGGGGCACCTGGGCGGCTTGGTAGGCTAAGCATCTGCCTTCAGCTCAGGTCATGATCTCGGGGGTCCTGGGGGATCGAGTCCTGCACTGGGCTCCCTGCTCAGCGGGGAGTCTGCTTATCCCTCTACCCTTCCCCTCTGCTCATGATCTCTTTCTCTCAAATAAATAAATAACATCTTAAAAAAAATACTTCCTTCCTCTAAATCCTGCCTTAGTTCCCTACTACTCACAAGACCCAGTATTCATGATAAACCCAGGCTATGAAGCCAGAATTATTTCTTACTAATACTTCATACTTGATGTGCACTTTACAGTTTCTTAAGCTCTTCCTTATAATGACTGATTTATAATTCTCACAAAAGGACAGGAATTAGAATCCCATTTACCCTCTTCATACCCACTAGGATGGTTATAATAAAAAAAAAAACTGGCAATAACAAATGTTGATGAGGATGTGGAGAATTGCAACCTTCATACATTGGGGATGGGAACATAAAAAGTTGTTTCTCTTTGAAAAAGTTTGGAAGTTCTTCAAAAAGTTAAACATTGAGTTACCACATGATCCAGCAAGTCCACTCGTAGGTATATAATCAAAATGACTGCACAAAAGTTGTACATGAATGCTCATAGCAGCGTTATTCATAATAGCCAAAAATAGAAACAACCAAAATGCCCATCAATGGGCATGGGTTTCATTTTGGGTTGATGAAAACATCCTAAAATGGATTGTGATGATGATCTCAAAACTATGAATATATTATCAGTACCGAATTTTACACTTCAAAGGTGTGGATTCCTGCCTTCAGCTTTGTGAGCTATTCTGAAGCTCAAAATGTTCAGAGAGAACTTGGGTTAAATCTTCCTTTCCACCGTGGCTGTTTCTTCTTGGTCCTTTAGCCTACCTTGTCCTTGCTTATTCAAGGCACCACTGACTGAGCACTAGCTGCATGCTCAGCACTGTATCAGGCACTCAACATATATGACTCCATACCTTCGCCCATAAGAAAGGGCTATTATTTTTCTTCCCTCGCTTCGAAGAAAAGAAACTGAGGCTCAGAGAACTTAAGAGACTGGGCCAAGATTACACAGTAATAAGAAGACCCTAGATTTGAGTCTAGGTCTGAGTCTGAGCTCATTGCCATTATCATTGCAATATGTCCTCATGTTTCCACTTCCCCCCACACATATATTGATCCTGCCCACTGGAATGCCTTTCCCTCTCTCACACGTATGCAGAGCATATGCACCCCTTCCCTAAGAACTGCTTCTGTTTCCCAGATTCCAATGGCATGTGGAGGCATTAGATAATTAGACGTTCTGATTTTTCTAAAAAATCAGCCCAATTCATTTTGACATTCCAAGTCCTATCTTGAAAAGAACGGGAGAAAACCAAGTTTTGCTTGTATAGGATGCACTTCAGAAATGATAACTCTCAAAGCATACTGTTTCTTTGGAGAGGAAGGAAGCTTGCTGCCCCACTTTAAAGAAGTGCCCAGCTCTGCACCTGTTTAATAGTGGCCCTATGGAAAGTCTGATGCAGGAAGACTGCGTTTTTCTAAAGCTGTCAAGCAGATTCTAAGGTACAGTTTGGGCCACATTTCACTGGTGGAAGGGTGATGGTTTTCCTGAACCCCACTTGTAGAAGTTATCCCTCACTCCCTTGAATCTCCTTCCCTGACTCCCCAAATGACAGAGTATGTTTCCATGTGCTCACCCTTCTCCCCAACCAGACACAAGGTTTTCCAGGATGGAGCCTGTGCCTTGCTTAATTTAGTATCCTTTACTGTGGCTGACACAGTATGTCTTTTTTACATGTGTGATTGCATACTGAAGTTTAGATCAAATAAAAGAGAAATCAGACCTTTCTCGGCTTGGGAGAAAAAAATTCTCATCACTTTATAAAAGGTCAATTTCACCATAGAAAGCTTCCCTTTTATCCTTTGAAGACATGAAAACACTGCCTAAACTTAGTTCTCCTGAGAAAGGTTGCAACAACAGTGCAAAAGGGAGACAAGAGGATTGGAATAAGGGAAGGAAATGAGGAACTTCACTCTGACCATCCCTACTCAAGGGATGACTGCTTTAGAATGAGAGGTGGGTGGCAGCAGAGAGTTGCTACATCCAGCTAAGGAATCTGTGTGTTATCTAGGGGAGCTGATGAGGCATTTTGCCCCTGACATCTGAAGGCCAGCATGAGAGGCAGACACAGGCCAGTGGGAAATTAGTGTGAGGGCATTAGGGTGGGAGGGAGCTACTTAGCTTCAGAACAGGGTCAGGGTCAGACCAGAGCAAGGGAGGTCCTGAAAGAAAGGTGCTGAAATGCCAGACAAGTTATGCCAATAAAGGCAGGTCCTGAAAGGTGAAGGCGAGACCAGCAGCCAAACCAATTAGCGGCTGAACAAACTGAGATCCTGACCTGAAGTTGCTTCAGTCTTCCTGAGTAGCAGATCGGGTCACAGTATTGGGGAACCAGTGTCTTCAACTGGGAGGAGAGGAAGACTGTTCTTCAGGCAGAACAGAAGAATTCAGCACTGTCACTGAGGCCCCGTCTCTTCACCAAGTTGTCTTCATTGTGTTCATTGTGCTCATTGAGCTGCTGTTATCCTTCTTTTACTGATGCTCAGACAGGTGAAAAAAACCTGTCCATGATCCACCCGAAGGTCTGTCTGACCACAAAGCCCAGCCACTTCATCAATAGAGGCTGCCTGAATGTTTGTCAGCATACGCTGGAGAGAAAATTCAGCCATCACATAGAAGGTTGTTGTAGATAACCTCCAGGGTAATCCAAACCAGAGAGTTTCTGAGTTTTTAAAAAGGCTGGGAGGGCGCCTGGGTGGCTCAGTTGGTTGGGCGACTGCCTTCGGCTCAGGTCATGATCCTGGAGTCCCGGGATCGAGTCTCGCATCGGGGTCCCTGCTCGGCGGGGAGTCTGCTTCTCCCTCTGACCCTCCCCCATCTCATGCCCTCTGTCTGTCATTCTCTCTCTCTCAAATAAATAAATAAAACCTTTAAAAAATAAAATAAAATAAAAAGGCTGGGAAGATCAGCTGATGGAGATACTCAAATGCCAAGGACTGAGAGAGCTAGAAATCAAAGTGATGAACATCAAGGAGTTACAGCAGCTCTTGAACAGTGACCTACGTAACCTCTTCATTCCAAGTCCGGTGCCAAGAAATATTTATTGTGCATCTACTAAGTGCCAGGCACAGCTCTAGGCACTAAAGAACACAGCAGTGAACAGGGGAGACACAAACGGAGCTGGCATTCCTTAAAGAGCAAAACCACGTGTATGTTCATCTATTTATAAGGTCAGCTCTTCAGTGGGTAGGCTCTCTGAAAGTGTATTGTACAAGTGCTCTTGGGGTGTTTCTTTGAGACTTGCCATTTGGTGTGTTCCACTTTCCAGAATCTTACCCTTTGCTCATTACACCTGGGGTTCATAGAGCCTGCCTGCTTTCTAAGGCTGATATAGTGGCAGACCACTGAAAACACACAAGGTACCTGGTACCTTGCTAATGGTACGAGTATTTGTTTAATTCAATGAAAAAAGTAACAGCACAAATAGTGATATCACTTTGTATTCACGTTTTTCAACTCAAAAAAAGTTAAGATGGTTTGGGCTTCAGACCATACCAAGACCTAGAGAAGAAAATTAATTTAATTTTTTTTATTATTATTATTGAAGTGTAGTTAACACACACTGTTACATTAGTTTCAGGTGTCCGGCATAATGATTTGACAATACATTATGCTCTGCTCACCACAAGCGTAGCTACCATCTGTCATCATGCAATGGAAGTAATTTAATTTTTAAAGTAGGTTATAAAGTTCAATACAGAATAAAGCTTGAGTGAGGGTCTGACATATAAGTAGATAACATTTTGGTTTTTATTTCATAAAAAGAATAATTATAATGATTCATAATAATTATGAATAATTTCATAAAAGAACAATAAGACCAATATTTCACTACACAATTTCAACTGTACTGACAAAAATAGCTATCACTGATTTCTGAAGTGGCTAGTGCAAATGAACTGTCAGCTTTCTGAGTGTCTCTATCAGACACTAACTTTCCTTATCATGAAAATCTCTTTTAAAATGGAGAAAGTGGAAAATATTCCTTTATTTTCTCTATCATTATTATATAATGCTCTTATACTTCTTCAAAGAACAGCATTGATTTAAAAAAAAAAAAAGATAGTAGGAAGAATCTCAGCTAAAAGTCCAAACTGCAAAATGTAACTCCAAAGTAAATATTCATCATCACCGAAGTCAATATAAGTCTGGGAAATAAGAAAATTTCATTGCTTATTTTCGCAGTCAAAATGTCTACTACTGTCAGTCTAAACTTGAATACTTTGCAGAGCAGTAACCAGGTTAAAAAAATCATCTCACCTCCACCTCTCTTCTTGAAGCAGGTGGGAATGCTACTAAAATCCTGTAAATGTAATAATGTAAATGCTTAGGAAGAGTGATGGAGAAGTATGTCTTTGAACAGCAAGGCTAACTCATCAGACATGAGATTTCTGTATCCATATGCCATATATACTGAGATTCCCAGCTGGATGGGCCCTTGGACATCAAGCTAGCTGGCTCAACACCCTCAATCCCTCAAAAGGAAACTGTCTCTGGATATCCCGTCAAGACATAGCAACAAAATTGGCCCTTCCAGTTGAACAAACTCCACTTTAATAAGGCCCCGTACATGAACTCAAAACATCTGGATACAAAATAGGTAATTTCCTTTGGCAGCTGGATGACTTGTTTATGGACCCAAACCAGGATCTTGTTCCTTATCCCAGTGACCAGGCCACTCTTGGCGGGTCCTGAAGGTGAGAGACTTACATGAAAGAGACATATGTTATGTCAAGGCCCACAAATAGGCCTCTGTAGGCATCCTTGACTGGGGTAATACACAGATGTTAGAGGCATGCATTAAACAGCAAATTCTAGGTGCAAATATAGATTGAGGAAGTTGAGCTAAGAGATGTTGCTTTAATACAACTCTTTCAATGATGTTTCTCCATAGTAACAAATGCAAGTGAGGAAACTGACAGAAGTTTGACACTTTCTTGTTTGACTTTAACATTGACTCATCACAATGATGATAAGGTTAATGCATCCAGAGAGATGAAACGCCAGAGACGTTTTTAAAAAAATTGACACCATGTCAGTCTCTTAAATTGTTAGCATTCTTAAAAACTATAGGGTGTGATTGCAAATAAACTAAATAATGAACAGTAACATAAAAGAGTGAAAGAACTGCAACTTAACTCTCTTTATTTCATTGCCCAGGGTTCATTGAAAGAAAAAAAAAAAACCATAATTCAATTCTCTCTAGATGTGGAAAACAAGGCCCAGAGAGGAAAAAAGACTTGCCCAAGTCAGTAGCAGAGATAAGACTGGAACCCAGACCTTCCTGGGCACTAAACCCTGCTGCACCTATAAGTTGGCGAGAAGCACCTTCTCTTATTAAGGGTGCATGAATTCTGGAGCATGGCTCATCAAAATTTATAGAGCCATCAATGTCTGCAATAAAATGCTCAGCTAGATTTCTTTTTTTCTTTTTATTTTTTTGCTAGATTTCCTTTCTAATGAAAGTATTAAAAACACCATTTGAGAGAACATTGTTTATTTGCAATATCTCTTCCTGTTAAGCTCGATTTAGTGTTTAAGCAGAGAAATCTAATCTCATATAAATCTCAACAGTAAATAATTCAGGTTTCAAATCAGATAAGGTATGAATTCAACTTCCAGATTTGTGTTCCTTTCTCTAATTGACAATGCAGCCTTTTGCTGCCATTCACGCAGGGGATAGTATGTCTCGCCTATAATCAGATGAACTCTTTGAATTAAATACTGCTCAGTTCCCTTCTGCTTTGAAGTTTGTTTTAAACAATCAGAATCCACAAGTTTCTTAAATTCAAGCAGACATTCACTTTTGTTTGTTGAAGTATTATTTTTTAATTTCTATGTGAAGGTAGAAGAAATCTACAGAGTTTTGAAGTCTTAATTATACCAAGCTTTATATACTGAAATTCAAAACACTTAAAGACAGTATTAGATATTTGGACGTCATGTGGCATATACTCAAAACTTGTCTGATTTCCCATGGGCTAATACAGATAGCAGAATTTCAATCATTTGCTCATTCTGACTTCTGGTTTTCCACATCAGCAAACATTTTCTGATTGCCCATTCTGAGCAAGGAACTATGGTAGATGCAGAGATGAGATGTGGAGTAGGAGGTGGAGGAGGGAAGGGGTGGACAGGTACAGGGATAAATGAACCCTGTCTATCTTCCCATCACTTGTGGTCTAGAAAGAGTATTAAGACAGGGATGAATGCATCACTCAGGAGGGTCAGTGGAGGGAAGAAGTGTTCCAGGGCAGAGTTTCAGGAGGGTCAGTGGAGGGAAGAAGTGTTCCAGGGCAGAGTTTCAGGAGAGGGGATGGGAACTTGGCCTTGAAGAATGGGAGAATTTCAACAGGCATACCTGGGGGGGCTAGGAGCAAGAGAGTATTCCAGGTGGAAAGAAAAGCAACAACAATGGCACAGAGGTGGGAAAGGGCAGATGAGACTGGGGATGGAATGGAAACAAACCCATAAACTTTGATTGACTGTGTTTGGTAGGGCCCATGTATGCAGCAAAACCATATGGCTGGCTAATTAGAGACACTCATTTCAATGCTCTCATGGCATTAAGATAAGCTACAGGCAGCTCACAGTCCAAGGCTAATTTTTGTAACTGTAATCCATCTAATGGCAATGGCTTGTGGACTACTGTCTGGCTAGGTCCCTCTGGAAGTTTCTATCAAAGCTAATAATGAGAACTGGGAGCTCCTAAGACCTAGGACAGATGTAAAGCCTACCTCTGTGTCTGACAAAGTACCGTAATTCACACTTAGGTAAAACATACCTGATCTAGTCTTTGCGGCTCAAGCTGAGACTCGATTTAAATCTCAGCCGTTAGGGGCGCCTGGGTGGCTCAGTCATTAAGTGTCTGCCTTCGGCTCAGGTCATGATCCCAGGGTCCTGGGATTGAGCCCCGCATCGGGCTCCCTGCTCGGCGGGAAGCCTGCTCTCCCTCTCCCACTCCCGCTGCTTGTGTTCCTGCTCTCGCTATCTCTCTCTGTCAAATAAATAAATAAAATCTTTAAAAAAAAAAAAAGAATTACCCAAGTATCTATTAATAGTAGGATACATTGTGGTATATTCATACAATGGGATACTATGCGGCAGTAAAAATGAATAAATTATAGTTACATGCATCTTACAAAGCTGAATCTCAGGAACATAATAAGTGAAAGAAGCAAGTCACAAGAGAAGATGTGGAGAAAACGTGGTATGATTCCATTTATGTAAGTAACAGGCAACACCAAACAATATACAGTAGGGATACATGAACAGTAAAATTATAATAAAAAGCAGGTGAATGTTTAACATGAAGGACAGTGTTTGCCTGAAGTCTTTGGGGAATGAAGAATGATGTGATCAGGTAGAGGTTTACAAGAGGCTTCCAAGGTACTAGTTAGGTGTTAATTTTATAATTCTTAAACTGTACATGAACAATTTATATATTCTTTTGTATGTATTATGTACTTCATAAAATTTTTAAGGGTAAAGCGTTAAGAATAAGCAAAATACTTTGAAGAATAAAAACAAAGTGAGGGAACTCAGACTAATGGAACAAAATAGAGAACCTGGGGAAAATGATAAAACTACATTTTTACCCAATATCGTGCCAAAAATCTTTGTCAATTTTCAGGTAGATTAAAGAAGTAAGTATGAAAATAAAATCTTTAAAATCCTTAGAAGAAAATTTTAAAAATCATTTTTATAACTTCTGGGCAGGGAAGAATTAAATAAGTAAGATTAAAAAAGTATAACTTATAAAAAAGATTGATAATTTTCATTACATTAAAATTTAAAATTTCTGTGCATCAAAAGTCATTGGGAAAAAATAATGTAAGGCAATATCATGGAAGAGCTATTTGGAACACTTATTCCTAACAAAGGAGTAGAATATGTAAGGGACATATTAAAAACTCTTATTAATCAATACTGAAAAAACAAATACATTAAAAAATGTGCAAAAAATAGAAACAGGGAATTCATGGAAGAGGGAGCCTGAATAAACTCACGAAAATACGTTCAACCTCACTAGTAATCAGGGAAATGCAAATTTAAAACATCCCTTAGATTGGTAAAATTTTTAAAGTCTGATAACACCAAATTTTGATTCAGATATGAGAAACTGGAAGTCCCAAACACTGTTGCCGATTGTAGAAACTGTTATGACCACTTTGGATTGCAATTTGGAAATACTGAGTAAGGTTAAAAACGTGCATACTCTATGATCCAGACACTACCCTGTTAGATATATACTCTAGATTCTGGTTCTCCAGATTGCTGGGGGTTCCTGAGAGCCTTTAAGGGGGTCTACTAGATCAACTATTTTCATAATAACACTAACACATTGTTTTTTGGGGGATTTTTTGTTGTTTTGTTTTGAAAATTTTTATTTATTTATTTGAGAGAGAGAGAATGAGAGAGAGCATGAGAGGGGGGAGGGTCAGAGGGAGAAGCAGACTCCCTGCTGAGCAGGGAGCCCCATGCAGGACTCTATCCCAGGACTCCAGGATCATGACCTGAGCTGAAGGCAGTCACTTAACCAACTGAGCCACCCAGGCACCCCACATTATTTGTTTTTATCTCATGAGCATACAGTGGAGTTTTTAAGAGGCTACATGACATATCATATGACAACAGATTGAATGAAGAAATAGGTAGGAAAATCTAGATGTTAAAGAGATTTGCAAAGATAAAAAACAACGGCAATCTTATAAAGTTGCTTTTGTTTTGGGAAACAACAGGTTTTCTTTTTCATAAAAATGTTATTTCTAAATGAACAAAGAATTATTTAAATTTTCTTAGCTTTAATTTCCATTTCTGTTAAAGAGCATTAGCTATAACCTACATAAACAAAAGTTCTTTGGGGTCTTCAATAATCCATGAGTCTCCAAATGGACTCATTTACCAAATATTTGCTAAGTACTTTCTTGGTGCCAGGCTCTGGACTGGGTTCTTTATGGCACAGAGGGACACAACACACCCCAGCTCCATCTTCCCTGTGACTCTAGCTGAATCTGGTTGATTCCTCCATAGACAGGTGACCCCACTGAAGCCTCAAGCTGTTTTGTCTATAGCACTGAAAGCCTCAGCTACTTTCCTCCCACCCCTGAAATGTTGCAATTTCCTAATTGTTCCACCATCATGTTACCAGTGTAGTCATCTACCAACCTCAGGGCCCAGAGCCTTGGAAGATTCCAGTTAGTTCCAGTGGCATCTGTGCTCCTAGTTTCAGTCATGTAAGTTGCCAGGTCATGGGGGAAAAAAATGGAAACAGACCACATCTGTGCCCATATTTAATTGCCAGCTGAGTTCAACTAGTTACCACCACAGAATCTTTGATTTGAATGCTGTTCCCTCTTAGCCATATTACCCACTCATTCTGGGATCTTAAACGTGACCCCAGAGAGCTATTGTTATTAAGATTATGGTACTCTTGGGACATCTGGGTGGTTCAGTCGGTTAAGCATCTGCCTTCGGCTCAGGTCATGATCCCAGGGTCCTGAAATTGAGTCCTGCATCAGGCTCCTCAGCTCAGCTTGCTTCTCCCTCTGCCTGCCGCTCCCCCTGCTTAAGCTCTCTCTCTCTCTGACAAATAAATAAATAAGATCTTTTAAAAAGAAGATTATGGTACCCTTCATAAATACCAATATAATACCACCGTTCAACTCATCTCAGCACGTGGGCATTATTGGCCACTGACAGGACTACCTAATGCACTCAGAGATTTCTTTCATTCCACAAATTTTTGGCTCTCCACCTTTTTTTGAAGGTCACCTGTGTGCCAGAGCCTGGGAGATCTACTCTATCCAAATATGTGTCAAATACATCAGTGTTGTTTTCTTCACCAAATCCTTGTAACAGCTCTGACAATTAATGATATCATCTTTATACAGACCCAGAACATACGTGCATTTCAGTGCTAATGCTAATGCTTCTTGGTTGCTGGTGCCATTTGAAAAATGGAGTACGGTTGTAATAATGTCAAGAGGGACCAGCTCTCATGGACTTTGTGGACTGTCCATTTATGGAGTGGGATATCTCTCCATGGGTTCTCTATCTATCCATCATCTATCTATAAAGTATCTACTTTTATCTATCTATCAGTGTGTTTTGATATACATACATAGATGTATCTCTCTCTCTCTCTCTCTCTCTCTCTCTCTATATATATATATATATATATATTCATATGTGTGTTGTTCCCTCATTTGATATTCCCAAGAATGGTTATTATACCCATCTTATAGATAAGGGAGGGCTCAGAGGCAAAAACTTTTGGTTAAGTCACTTGTCCAAAGCCATAGAGCTCCTAAGTGGTGGACCATGGCTTCTTGCTCAGTCTTATATGACTTCCATGAGATTCCTTGACACAGTTCCCCAACCCCATCCTATAGCCTTCTCTGGCTCCTTAGTAACCATCTCCCTTGCATGGCCCTAATCCAAAGAAGCCCAGAGTAAAAAATTAACAGAGTGGATAGCTTCCTCAGAGCCTACCCAAATTTGCCATGGGTCCTACTCCCAAGCTTTCAAGATTCACGGGGAAAATCTGCTCCCTCTACCATGACAGCTCTTCTGAAATGGCCCCTGTAGATTGTTTCTGCCATTAACTAGCTGTGTTACCTTGACTGTTACTCCCTTCTGAGCCTTGGTTTCCTTGCCTGTTGATTTAAAAAAAAAATGGATTAATGATCTAAGTTACTTTCTAGCTCTGAGATTCTATAATTCTAAGATATAAAAGAAGTCAGGTCTTCTTAGTAAAAACCAAACTACTCTGATATGAATTTCCAAGACTAGAGAGCATACTTGTGGATTAGCCAATCTGTAGAAGGCACAGATATTTGACAGAACATAACCTCTTGAAAAGCTGAAAACCAAAGCAGCCCAATCCCACACCATTTGAGCAAAGTTGCAACACAGCAAAGCAAAACATCAAGCCCAATTCAGCTGCCACCCCTCTCCAACCTGACTCATGAATGTCAGTTGCCAAGTGGCTTCACATGATCCCTTATAGGCAAAGTACCTGCTAGTGTGAGGGAATAAAAGAAGTATTGACCTGGAAAGTAAACAATCTAAGTTCAGGTCTCAGCCCAACCACTGTTTAAGGCTGTTTCACAACCCTGAGCTTCAGCTTCCACATCAATAAAGTGGGATAATAATTCCTGCCTTGTGTGGCCTTTACTGGATTGTTGTGCAGTGTTTTAGTGGCTGTCAAAATGCCTTAAAAACTGTAATGCAGTCAATGTGAATTTAACTTAATGAGTTCCTTGAGAACAAGAACTAAGATATCACCAGGCCCAAGGATTCACAGAATTCAGTATGACCAGCTAGACAGGGAGGTACCAGTCACACATCAAATTTCCCCTATAAGTGTTTTTGATAAAAGCCAAACAATGGAATCTTCCTAAAAGAATGCAAAGATAAGAGCTAATAACTGAGGCCAACACTTGATTTAAGAGTAGGATTCAGTTTGATCACGATCACAAATGATGCACTTACCTTGTGTGCGCAGGACCAGAGGAGGGTGCCCATAAGCCCAGCCAATCTGGATGGCTCCTGGAAGGGCCAGGTCTTTCTGTTGCTGACCGCTCAATGGCAAGTAGTGGTGACATGCTTTGTGGGCAGAAAATACCTATCTCCCATGGAGAGGAGGATGGCACTATCCAGCCTGGTCATCTTCCTTCTGAGACAGGTTCCTTCATTTCTTGTCCAGAGTGGTCTTTGCAGAAACCCCAGGGGAACAGGCTGTTACTCCTGGGCTCAAACAGCTGGGTGATTCTTAAAATGTCTCAGTCTAAAAGCCTAAGGAACTACAAAGAATAGAATTGGCTAGTTGACAAGATCCTCTTTGTTGTATGACTCATTCCCTTCACCAGGAGAATCACAAGTAAATTGCCACAGAAAGAATCCTTTTTGTGGATATTCCTCTGGTGTAGGCAGCCAAAGTCAACCAGAAATGAAGTACTCTAAGGGACTTTGAGAGCCTCGACAGCCAGTTGGACAGGTGGGTGGGCAGTGTGGCAGGTGGGCTGGCAGGCAAGGGCTCTAGCTTGGTGCCCAAGGACCTGTTGGGAGTGGGAAGAACAGTGACCAGAGGGAGCTAGTTGGCTAGGAGGGAAGAAGACCGAATTCAATTATTTGCTCACAAGCAGACTGGAATCCAGTCTAGATATTTGCAGTTGTTGAAAATCTTCAGATGTTTTGAAGAGCAAAAGGAGTTTAGGTGTCAAGCTTCTATTCTTTATTTTGTCCTGAGAGTTAGAAGAAGTAGGACTTCAGTCTGCCGAGCCTGCAGCAAGGGTGAGCCTGCTCAGTAGACCTCTTTCCAATGACATTGACTACTCAAACTCCACATTTTTCCATTTTCCAAGCTCTAGCCAAAAAAAAAAAAAAAAAAAAAAAAAAAAAATTCTCAAGCTCCTCAAGATATCAGCAAGAAGCTGGTCTAGTTGCCCAATAAAGAGCCACTCCTGAGAACCACACTGCTCCACGCCCAAATCAGATCCAAGTCTTCAGGATGACAGTGGCCTTTGCATTTTGTTGTTATTGTTGTTGTTTGGGCCTTGGTTGCCTCATGGTAAAGCTGAGTACAGAGTACCTAAGGATTGTCTACAGTGCTTCTTGGATCATCACTGCCAATAATCTCATGACAGTTCCTCAAAATTAAATGTCTCTAACTAAATTCATTACCTACACTTCCACACTTACCCACTTCCACATCTGCTTCTATCTCAGTGACTGCTGGTGTTCCTACAACCTCAAGTTAGAAACCTGGGAAGCAGCCTAGATTTCACCACTGATATTAAGCTTGCTCACCTTGTGCTAAGGCCAGTGCTGTGTAGTTTATGTATATTTTGATTACCTAATCCTGTTGATCTTATCTTCTTGATATCACATGAAACTTGTCACTACTAAGTTCAGCCTCACACCATCTCTTGTCTGAACACTTGCTGTGACTTCATTCGTTCATTTATTCAACCAATATTTATTGAAGTTTTACCATGTGCTAGTCACTGTGCCGAGGATTCAATAATAAGCAAAATATATCAAGTCCCTCCTCCCATGGAGCTTACATTCTAGAAGAGACAAGGGTTAAGCCAGTTGTTCAATCCATTCTCACACTACAGCCAGCTTGCTCTTTCTAAAACACAGATCTAACCTTTTAGGTCACTACCATGCAACCTTCAGGATAAGGTCCAAACTTGTTAACTTGGCTTCAAGGCTTCACAGGCCTTTCCCAATTTTCTTTTTCAAAGTCAAATTCCAGTTCCCCTCCCTAAGACAGATGGGGACACACATATACACACTTACGTCCCTTCTTTCTGCTTCCAACATCAGCCAGACTTGACTGAAACCATGCTCTCCTAACAGCTCATGCACAACCACACCTGCATGGCTTCGGAGTTCCTCTCTAAAAACTAGTCCTTGGGCGCTCTCCCCATCCCAAAAGCTGGTGTCCCATGAAACCAGATTGCCCATAATGGGGCTGAATGTTGGAAGAAAGCCTTGGCACCCCTACTTCGTCTGTCTGTAATGGCTTCCCCCCTGAACCTGGCTAACTCCTACTTATCCTTCAGATCCCAGCTTGGATGGTTCTTTCTCATGCAGGCCTTCAAGGTACCCCCTTCCTGAATTTCCCCTGCAGCTCCCTACTGGATGAGGTACCCATCCTTTGCGTCCCTCCTGGTCCCACTGTCATTGTTTACTGTTTTTCTCCCCCCGGAAGGCTGAGATCTCATCAGCTTTAGTCACCCCTCTATCTCCAGCGTCTGCCACAACACTGACACTGAATGAATGAATTGTTGAATGGACAAGTAAATGAATGAATGAACCTTTGAAAAAAGAAAGAAATGAAATAAGTCCTAACTGAATGGATTGATATACCATGTCCATGGTTTGAAAGACAATACTGTTAAGATGTCAAATCTCCCCAAACTGATCTATAGATTCAAAGCAATCACAGTAAGAATCCCAGAAAACATTTTGCTACATATAGTAGATGTCAAAAAACAAATTTTAAAGTTCATATAGATAGAGAAAGGAACTAGAAGACCCAAAAATTTTTAGAGAAAAAGAACAAAGTCATAAGACTGACATTATTTGACTTCAAGGGCCCATAGAACACACACACACACACATTATAATCATATAGAATATATTTTGTGACCAAAATGAAATCAAACTAGATGTTAATAACAGAAAGATAATAAGGAACTCTATGAACACATAGAAGCTAACTAACACACTTCTAAATAATGCATGGCTCAAAGAGGAAGTTTCAGGAAAATAAAAAAAATACATTGAACTGAATGAAAATGAAAATACAACATACCAAAATGTGTGGGACACAGCTGAAGCAGTGCCAAGAGTGAAATTTATGGCACTAAATGCATAAAAAAGGAAAAGTCTCAAATAAATAATCTAAGCTCACACCTTAAGAACCTAGAAATAGGAGAGCAAAATAAGCCCGAACAAGCAGAAGGAAGGAAATAATAAAGATAAGAGCAGAAATTGACAAAATTGAAAACAAAAAAAATTTTAACCAATGAAAGAAGGAACTGGTTCTTTAAAGATCAATAAAATTGACAAACTTCTAGCAAGACTGACAAAAAAATATATATAGACACAAAACACAAATGACCAATATCAGGAATGAAACTGGGGATATCATAACAGACCCAGGAGACATTAAAATGATAATAAGGTCATACAGATAACTCTATACACATACACTTGGTAATTTAGACCCAAATGGACCAGTTCTTTGAAAAACATTAAAAAAACTGTAACTCATTCAATATGGAACATATAATTTGAATAATCCTATAACTATCAAATAAATCCATAATTTAAAATCTCCCAAGAAAGAAATGTCCAGGCCCATATAGCTTTCCTAGAAAATCTTACCATTTAAGGGAGAATTAACATAAATTCTACACAATCTCTTCCAGTAAATAGAAGAGGATAAACACTTTGTGATTAGCTTTATGAAGTTGGTGTTACCATGATACCAACACCAAACAAAAACATTATAAGGAAAGAAAACTATAGACCAATATCCTTCATGAGCAAACACAAAAGTCCTTTACAAAATAATAGCAGATTGAATCCAGAAAATATATTAAAAGAATAATACAGTATAGCTAAGTGGGAAGACAGTGAACCTATAAAGGAGACATGGAAGAAGAGAGAGATAGGAAAAACAAAGAAGAACACCATGTCTTACAGGCCAAGGTTAAAACCCTCAGGTGAGGCGGTATTAGTCAAGTTCATTAACTGTTGTAGAGAAGCCAAGCAAGATGAGAAAAGAAATATTGCTTAGTGACAAAGATGTCACTGATGACTTTGGTAAGAGCAGTAGAGGAGAGATGTTGGAGACAGAAGCCAGATTACAGTGGGATGGGAGTGAGAGAGAGGTGAGGAAGTTAGGACATTGTGTATAGGCAACTCCTTCCATAAGGATGGCTGTGAGAGTAGGAGAGAGAGAGTTTGTTAGCTTGAGAAACAGCTAATATAGGATACGGGGAAAGATTTCTAACACAGGAAGATTTTTGGATACATTTAATTGCTGGGACAAAAGAGACAGCCCAGAAGATGTCATTCCCATAGATGACAGGGAGTAATTGATGAAGAGACAGATCCCCAAGAAGGAGAAAGAGATGGATCCACTGCACGAGGTGAGAGGCTGGTCTTCGCCTAGGAAAGGAACCTTATTCCCCTACCATAAGAAAGAACAATATAGATTTGAGTCCTGGACTCTCTTGTGACTTTGGGCAAGACATAGCACTTCTTTAAACTTCAGCTTCTCCACCTGTAAAGTGCTACTAAATAGATCTAACTTCTGTTTTTCTTTCCTCTCAAAATGCTACCTTCAGTCCTACTGGATTAAGATCCTATCTCACATACGAAGCCCACCTGAACTCTGTCCTTTGACATCAATTGATGTGATGTGGTGGTTAAAGAGCCACCAACAGGATGACCTTGGACAAGCTACTTAACCTCTCAAAGCTGTAGTTTCCACATTTGTAAAGTGGGGATGATATTACCTCTTACCTCACAAGGTCACTTGAGGATTAAAGGGAGTATGACACGTAAAGTGCGTAGCATAGCAGCTGCCTTTAAGTGTTTAATAAATTGCAAGTATAGCCTACAGGGGAGAAAATAACTTGAGAGCAAGATATGCATTTTGCTCATCTCAGTATATCACACAAGACTTGTTACGGAGTTGGCACTCAGAAGATATTGCTAAATTGAACTGCATTTCATAGAGCTGAAAGACATTGAGACAGGTAGGGATTGTCTTAGGTCACATAGTAGGTTAGAGGCACAGCTGGGATTAGATGCCAGGTCCACTGTATCCCAGTCTAGGGAGGGCTCTTTCTAGTACATTATACAGTGGAAGGTGGCATGAACACATGTTTCTAAGAATACAACTATTGTATAGGGCAACAAACTATTTATAAGTAAAGGCCCACCTAGTAGATGGAATAGAAAAAGACCTTTAGTTGCATTTGCCAGCAGAACCTCACAGCCAGGTCACTCCCACCTGCTATTATGATGTAGTAGCTTTGAAGCTTCCCCTCTTGGTTCTGATTCATCTCACAATTCTCTTACGGCTTCAGGCTAATTTAATTGTTAGAATTAGCCCTTTGAAGAGTTGAGACTCACAATGATCAAGTTAAATTTATATGGCATGATCAGTGTTTAATTTGATATTGTTGCAAAATCCTTGTTAATTATAATGTTGGTATCATTACAAAATGATGATTCACTTTTTATATATCTCAGAGGAAATTAAGGCATATTGGGACCTGGTGCCAGCTAAAACCCTGAAAAGGTTAAAAACCCAAGGAAGTCCACACCAATACGCTCAACTGACTTTTGACAACTGTGCAAAATAAATCCAGTGGAGGGAGGATGGCCTTTTCAACGAATGGTGTTGGAGCAATTGGACATTCATAGGCCAAAAAAGGTGAACATAGACCAAAGCCTCACACCTTACACAAAAATGAACTCAAAATGGATCATGGATTTAAATGTAAAACATAAAACTATAAAGGTTTTGGGGGGGGAAAGGACAAAATCTTTGTGATTCAGGACTAGGCAAAGAGTTCCTAGGCTTGACACCAGAAGGATGATCTGTAAAAGGAAAAATGAATAAATTGGACCTGGCAAAAATGTAAAATTTTTGCTCTTCAAAAGTCCACGTGGAGAATGAAAAGACTAGCTGCAGACTGGAAGAAAATATTTGCAAAGCACATATCTGACAAAGGACTTGTATGTAGCATATATGACGTGCTCTCAAATTTCAACAGTAAAAAATAACAAGCCAATTAGAAAATGGGCAAGAGATGTGAAGATATATTTCACCAAAGAGGGTATGCAGATTGCAAAAAGCACATGAAAAGATGCTCAACATCATTAGCCATCAAGGAATGCAAATTATAACCACAATGAGATATCACTACACATTTATCCAAATCACTAGAATAAAAATAGTGACACCATCAAACACTTGGGAGGATGTGGAGAAACTGGATCACCCACACTTTGCTGGCAGGAATGTACAATAATACAACCACTCCGGAAAACCGTTTGGTAGTTTCTTATAAAACTAAACATGCAACTTCCATACACCCCAGCAACTGCACTCTTGCACATTTATTCCAGAGACTTTAAAACTTGTGTTCATACAACACCCCATGCATGAATGTTTATAAAAGCTTTATTTGTAATAGTCCCAAACTGGAAACAACTGAAATGTCCTCCAGTGTGTGAATAAATAAACTGAGGTTAGCAGTCATAATGTGGGATTCCACTGACCAATAACCAGGAATGAACTAATGATACACAGGACAGGCTGCATACTGTATGATTCCATTTATGTAACATTCTTGAAATGACAATATTACAGAGATGAAGAGCAGATTAGGGGTTGCCAGGGGTTAGAGATGGGACCACATTTCTCCAGGCCAGACCTCTCCTGTGAATACCAGATTTTCCCTTCAGTGATTTGCTTGCTGGCTTTGCTTCTGTTTTTATGAACTTTTGATACCTGAAGTGGTACTTCGTAAAAATTTATTGTGCACACACAAAAAAGACAGTTTGCAAACCAGGAGCACTCAAAACAAAACATGGAATGAGGATCCGGGGCATATTGTTCTAAAGCAGCTTATATAGTGAGAACACCACTAAATCACTGGAGAGCTGGTGAGGCTAGAAAAGGTAGAGATTTAGAATATTGAGTTAAAAGATTAGGCTACTGATATGGGGACCGAAGGGAAAGTCATGGAGGACGGGAACTGAAGGAGGAGTTGCAGTTTTGGCCAATCAATGGGTGCCACTCCCTGAGATGGCAGGTAGTGAAGAGGAAGCAAGTTTCGGTGGAATAAGATGATGGTGGTTTTCACTTTTTCACTTGCCTGTACAGGATGAGTTTGAGGAGTCTGAGGGACAACTGAGTGGAGGAGTCCAAGAGGCATGTGGATCTAAAATTTGGCATTCACAGGAGAGGTCTGGCCTGGAGAAATGTGTTTGGCAATGGGTGTGGAGAAGATGGCCTAGGATAGAGTGTGAAGAGAGAAGAGGAGTGACCTGTTGAGGACATAACAACTTAGGAAACACAGAATTGGGTAATTTCTTGTTCAATGTTCATCTTGCTGCTTCCCTGTAACAGTTCTTTGAAATAAAAAAAAAAAAAAGCAAAAACCTTTATGAAAAACATGCCAGGATCTCAGTAGAAAATCAATGCATTTGATTTAATTTCCAGTACAACATCTTTGCTACCACAGCTGCTATACGTTTTGCACAAATTCAGAGAAATTAAACCAAAAAGGATTTGTTGAGGAAGACAGTGTACTTTGATGAAATGAAGTTTGTTCCCCTAAACCACTTTGAACAGCCCTTTACCTCATTTTTCAGGATCAATCTTTTTAGACAAAAACCTATTTTGGTCAAGTCTTTAGACACTGGATTAGACAAGGCTCCTTAACTGATGGGGCTGGAGAGAATAATCAGACAGCAATTTCCTTGGTCCTAGTGGAAAAATCGTGATGAGCTGAGTAGAGGCACTTTGACCAACTACATACGCAGCATAAATTTATGTCTAAGCTGCTGATGACAGGACGTATTTCCCATAATAGGTCCTCTAACTATATGAGATAATGAACTGAGAGGAGGTGAGAGGCTGTTGATGGACTTACAGAAACCTTAGCGATGGCAAAGTGATACTGATTAGAGAGCGCTGAGAGGCCATATGACTAAGCCTAGTACCTCAGCACTGAAGTTTACTTTCCTTTTAAGTGACAAGAACGCATTAAGAGGGGCTATGTAAATCAGAAAAGTTTCCCTCTCCCAGGTAGGCTCTGGTGATGAGTCCTTGAGGCAAGGACACTTGATGCAGTCCCTGTTCCAGGAAAGGTACTTAAAGCCTTCTGATAAAGAAACCCTTCATCACCAGCCTTCTCTCTCCTTCCACTTCTAGAACCTGCCTGTTAGGAAGAGACAGGAGTGACCACTGAGACAGTGGCTCTCTCCCTGGAGCCTCTGACGCCTGCTCTGGGAAGTGAGGTGAAAGGAATTCTCGGGGGGACCTAAGTAACTAGGAATGGCCATATGTCACACTGTCAGCTGCCAGTGAAGGAAATCTGGGGAAAATCTGCTTTACCCGCTGTATTAATTTTCTAGAGCTGTTATAAAAATTAAAAAGTACCAACAAACTAGATGGTTTCAATAGCAGATTTTTTTTTTTTTTGGTCTCAGTCTGGAGGCTAAAAGCCCCAGATCCAGATGTCAGCAGGGTTGGTTCCTTCTGAGGGCTGTGAGGGAAGGATATATTCCAGGCTTCTCTCCATGGCTTGCAGACGGCCATCTTCTCTCCGTGTCTTCACATGGTGCTGCTCTCCCTGTATGCATGTCTGTGTCTGTGTCCAATTTTCCCCTTTTATTAGATTAGGGCCCACACTAATGATTTCATTTTAACTTGATTACCTCTATAAAAACACTATCTCCAAATAAAGTCACATTCTGAGGTTTGGATTTCAACATATCATTTTTTTGGTGGGGGAGGGGACAGAGGCAGACACAATTCAACCTGTAGCACCTGTCAAACATGTAATCTGGCCCAGGGAAAGCACCGCTCCTACATTGTGGGACCTACTGCTGGTAAGAGACTTGGAGGCTTAGACCAGTACATTGACAGGGCTACAGGGGCCCCAAGAGACCATGCAGTCCCGTAAGGGACTGGTCCAAATTCACAGGTCAGTGGCTCAGTTAAGGCCACAACCCAGTTCTCAGGAAGAGCCAGAAGCCTAAGGCAGAAGCCATGGGGAAGATAGCATAAGGAGTATCCTCTCCCAAGGATTAACCCACAGAGCAAGAGCCCCTCCCCGAGGGCTTCCTCTGATGGTGAGTGAGTGGTACTCCTGGCCACATTTCTCCTCCTCTTGTTGTCTGTCCTCCTTCCGGCCCTCATCCATTCCTGGTGTCCGAGGCCTGACAGTGAGTCCAAGTACTTTTAAATCCATTTCAAAACTGAAAGAGAGAAGACGGAAGGAGGAAATAGAAGTGACTCAGCTCATTACAAAATGTGACTGAAAATTATAGTAACTTGAACATACACTGAGCTTCCTCTTTTAATAATAAAACGAAGATCAAATTTATTGCTTAAACTTCATGAAGTTTTCTCTTACTGAGGTCTGCACATTAGTCTCTTTATAAGTTGTGGTGAAATACACATGACATAAAAGTTACCATCTTAACCATTTTTCAATGTGACAGTCAGTGACATTACATACATTCGCATTGTTTTTTTTTTTTTTTTTGCAGCTCATTTTAATTTGTATAGGCAGTGCATTGCTATTTTAAGCAACAGGGATGGAATATAAAGGCAATGAAGTAGAATTAATACATTTGTAAGTATGACTCAAATTGGTCCCCAAAGTCCAACAATATAAATCTACATTTATAGTTTCATGATTGGCAGTTTCTTGAGTGTCAAGTGGATTCATATAAAATATCAATTTAATCTTACTCTATCTCACTTGCCAATCATAGACTAACACACTGTAGTTTAATTATATTCCTCATGGAACATATAGTAAGTCTTAGCTGTGATGATAATACTTCATGTCCATTCCAAGAACCAAAAGCTATAAATTAAAAAAAAAAAAATACAGGGCTGTAGAAACAATGAGATTCTAATCCTGACTCTTTTACTAACTAACTCTTTGCACAATTAATTTAACCCACTAACCCCCAAATATTTCTTTTGTAGTCCCTGCCTTTTCAAAGATTCCAGGGGTCCACAGTGAACTGAATGACATAAGGGCAATACAGTAATATTTTCATGAACTGCAACAGAATACTGATATTTATCTTTTTAATAATTGTTTTGAATCAGCCTCTATCTTACAAAACATTAGTGATGATAATAGTTGGTGCCTTTTATAATTTGTGGAAATGTGCACACCCACAGCAAGCTACTGATGCTCTCAATATCAATAAACATTAACTTATCTGTTTCTGCATTTGTTGAAACTGACAGTATTTCAAAGTCACACTTTACTGCACCCCATCAGATGAGAAGGATTGTAAATAGCTTGTGTTTTGAAATGTATGAGAAGAGAAGCATATCAAATATCAAGAAGAGTATTCTTCAAAATAATAATATCCCCTTTAGTCACTGCTTAACCTTCAAAGATATAGCTGAATTTTCTATGAATTGTATTTTTCATGCATCCCTTCCTTGATGACATAACACAATGCAATATATGCCATAGATATTTTCTAGTCATCTGGGTTTGTTCAAGTATTTACATACATTCGCACTGTTGTGCAGCCATCATCCCCATCCATCTCCAGAACTTTTTTAACTTCCTAAACTGAAACTCTGCCCCACTGGACAGTAATTCCTCCCTCTCCCTCCCCAGCCCCTGGCAATCACCATCCTACTTTCTGTCTCTGTGAATCTGACTGCTCCAGGCAACACATCTAAGTAGAATCACAGTCTTTGTCCTTTTGTGACTGCCTTATTTCACTGAGCATAATGTCCTCAATGTTTATCCACGATGTAGCAGGTGTCAGAATGTCCACGTTTTACTTTTTTTAATATAAGGTCTGGCTTTAAAAACGTGGCCACTGGATTATTTTTAGTTGGGGAGGTCACTTGGACCAAGTGTAACTCTAACTAGAAAGTCGTGTTGGGGAGTGAATTTTGGGCTCAATGAGCAAGGCCTGGAGACAAGGATAAAGAAGAACAGAGAAGTGGCCAGCTCAGAGGCTTCCCTCCCATCACACTTGCATCTGTCCAGGGCACTAGCCTAAACTTGCAGGGCAGAGTCTTTGGCCAGCAGCCTTATGTGTTCAATCCAACTCAACACATACATATTGAGTGCTGATACACAAAGCGCCACAGCCTATGCAGAGAGAACTTTGGTGGCCAGTGCAATGAGCTAACCTACAGAAGGCAGGAAAGCAAGGGGAGGGCGCCAAAGATATCCACCCATTTGGCCTTTACTCCTTGTGTACATGTGACCTCCTCTCCGCACTCCCTGGCACTGCACCTCAGGAAACTGCCACCAGCCATCTTTGGCTGCTGCAAAGCCAAGTGTAGGAGACTGACTGACTGAGGTCCCATTTGTTCACCCCTATACCACAGCTTCCCAGCCAGTGTGCTACAAATTAATCACAGGCTGGCAGAGCCTGGGGCAGGGGATCAACCTGTGAACAGCCTTCTTTGCGCAACTCCAATGTACCATACAATATTATAATTTTCTAAGAAGGTCTTTCTGTGAAAAATAATTGGGAAACTCTGAACTATGAGCTGTCTTTGCTTCCTCTGAGTGTGTCAACCTTATCTATTCCTACCTCATCTGTGCAGTCTCCTTTGTCATTTCCAGCCCAGTACTCAAGACACATTGATTTCCCCTTCCTCAGGGTTGAGATGAAAAGATACCCATTAACCGCCTTATTCTGAATGTCAGTCCTATACCATGCACAGGAGGTAAACAAGAGAAGGGAAGGAAATAACCAACACTTACTCAGTGCACACTAAGTGCAGGGACTCACATCATCCTCACCACAGTGGCCACAATTATTAACCCCACCTGACAGATGAGAAAACCGAGGCTCAGAAAAGTTAGAATAATTACCCAAGTTTATGGCTATGACATGGTAGAGGCAGGATTTGAACTCAAGGCTCTCTTGCTCCAGAGCCCATACTCTCTTTGTCTCAAACTTGACTGCAGACCTAGTCATGCCTTCTGGTTCATGTCTTCCTACCAGACCAAGCATGACTCCCACTTTGACACCCACACATTGTCACAAAGTGCTAGGACACAGAGCAGGCACTTCCAGAATACTCCTTGATCCTTGAACAACATGGGGGTTAGGGGCTTCGATCCCCCGTACAGTTGAAAATCTGAGTATAACTTTTTACTCCCCCAAAACTGAACTATTAATGGTTGCTGGTGACTGGCAGCCTTGCCAACAACATAAACAGTGAATTAATACATACTTTATATATTATGTGTATTCTATAATGTATTCTTACAGTAAGGTAAGCTAGAGAAAAGAAAATGTTAAGAAAGTCGTAAGGAAGATAAAATACATTTATAGTACTGTCCTGTGTTTATCGGAAAATCACACATATACGTGGACCCACGTTGTTCTAGGGTCACCCGTACTTGCACATGTCTGACTCTTTCCTCGGGTGGGAAGTGCACTGTACTGCTTTGCAGATTCTACAGCAGCCCAGGCTTCTCACTAACATGTGTGGATTAATGTGACCTGGGTCAGTCAGGTGTGTAATTTTCTCCCAAAATGCAAGTGGAGTTTCAAAAACTAACAACTGAAAGTTCTATTTGAAAAGTTGAAAGGTAGCACACCATAATTAGATGTGTACCCGCGATTTTAGCCCATTCAGTCTTGTGGATCTATAATCACTTTCAAGTTACTATTATGACTTTATTTTCTGACCCATTTTTGCATAAAGTTTTAAATGGTTTCTATTTCGCTCAAAATCTGTTGACCCATTAGGAGCTTTTAAACTTCACATGAGAGCAGAGCACACAGATATAGCCCTATGTTCTACTAGCACTAGAAATAATGTATTGATTTCAAAATACCACCTTGGCAGAAATCAACTTACAAGCCTTAAATCAAAACCTCTCGTAGAGCATATTGTAGATGATTAGAGTACTTACCCTCTAAAATAAATACTTCAACTCCATGTGAAATTAGAAAACAGTGAACCCATCTTCAAGATCATTGAAATTCAGAAAATCCTTCACAGAATACTTTACTGAGTCCTCAAAACACAATTGCTCGAGCCTTCATCACAACTGCCAGTCAACACTGCTCAAAAGAAGGCAGGATGGGGCTGTATGGTCTGGGTGATATGCACAAGGTAATTTCTCTTAGTCACTCCCCAATCTACAAAATGAGGGGGCATTGGAGTAGTTGATCCTAGATTCTATCAGTCTACAATTGCCACTGTTTTTTTTATTAGTTTCAAGAATATTGTAATCAAGACAAGTGACCCTCTGATTTTTGTGTTCATAGCCTATATTTGATCATTACAGTTTTCTGTGGCACATCCTAAGGGATTAAGACTCAAAACAATACCAAACAAGCAAGCAAAAATTACAACACACCCAAGCTCAGTATAACAATGCCTGTCTTTGATGAACGGATAAAGAAGATGTGGTGTATATATATATACAATGGAATATTATGCAGCCATCAAAAGGAATGAGATCTTGCCATTTGCAATGACGTGGATGGAACTGGAGGGTATTATGCTGAGCGAAATAAGTCAAACAGAGAAAGACATGTATCATATGATCTCACTGATATGAGGAATTCTTAATTGCAGGAAACAAACTGAGGGTTGCTGGAGTGGGGGGTGGGGTGGGAAGGATGGGGTGACTGGGTGATAGACACTGGGGAGGGTATGTGCTCTGGTAAGTGCTGTGAATTGTGCAAGACTGTTGAATCTCAGATCTGTACCTCTGAAACAATGCAATATATGTTAAGAAAAAAAAGAAGAAGACAGCGGGAGGGGAAGAATGAAGGGGGGAAATCGGAGGGGTAGACGAACCATGAGAGACGATGGACTCTGAAAAACTAACTGAAGGTTCTAGAGGGGAGGGGGGTGGGAGGATGGGTTAGCCTGGTGATGGGTATTGAGGAGGGCACGTTCTGCATGGAGCACTGGGTGTTATGCACAAACAATGAGTCATGGAACACTTCATCTAAAACTAATGATGTAATGTATGGGGATTAACATAACAATAAAAAAATTAAAAACAATGCCTGTCTTTGTACCCAAAACCAGTCTTTTCTTTCATTCACGTCTGATGTTACACTACATGGGCCTTACATCTTTTTGAAGCAAATTGTATCCCCTCTCCCAACTCTGTTCATTAAGCGCAAGGGGGACAGAGTAGGAGATGGGGATAGGAGGAAGATTATGCAGGACTTTTGGGTTTACCCTATGTAAGAGTTTTGGGAAGAAGAGTAACATGATCTAAGTTTTACTCTTAGAAAATCAACTTAGCAACTGTACAGAGAATGTATCAAATGGGACAAGGGCAGAAGCAGAGAAAGCAGGCAGGAGTCTACTGTAGTGATTCCAGCAAGAGATGATGATGATGACGACGACGACAATGATGAGTAGGACTGGGGTGGAAGCCATGATGATAGTGAGAAGTGGCTATATTTAGAAGGAAATATGGACAGAGTTTGTTGGTGAATTAGATTTAGGGTAGGAGAAAGCAATATCAAGTTAAGGCTATGCAAAATTCACAGTTGGGTGTACAAGTCTGAGGTTCAAGGGAGAGGCACAGGCTGGAAATGTAAATCTGGAAGGAGCACATACATGGTTTTTAAGGCCATGATTTTGAGTAAGATCAGAAAGGCAATGAGTGGAGAGGAGGGAAGTGAGGATGCTGAGGAAGAAGCTTTATGGTCCTCTAACCTGAAGAGTAGATGAGGAGAAACTGTCAAAGGAGAGGAAGAAGCAGCAGCCACTGTAGTAAGAGGAAAGCCAGAAGACTCCAGAGCCCCAGAAGCCGAGGAGAAAAGTTGAGCAGGGATCTTAGATCTCAGCCATAACTAGGCCCAAACTTCAGCTCTGCCACAGACCGGCTGTGTGACCTTGGACATGCTGCTTGACTTCTCTGACCCTTAGTTTCATTTTTAAAGGAGGCTATAATTCCCAAGGTACTGGAAGAGTAAAAATTAGCATCTATGCACATATCACTTGGCACAGAGTTAAAGCTCACAGTTTCTAATCTTATTAATCTTGCAAAAAATATTTAGTCTACTCTCTGAGAAATCCATCATGCTGTCTTTATATTACCAAAGCTCAGAGAAAAATGAATCCTTGAATTCTAAGATACATGGAATCTCCCTCTTCCATTGCCCAGCCACTGCTGTTTCTCACTCATCTCTCCCTACCTCCCAGCCCAGCTGCATGCCGTCCATGTTGGTCTCTCTCCCTCTAGCCCTAACCCCAGCTGGATGCAGAGGAACAGCCACTTTTCAGCCCTGATCCTAGTGGCTCTTGAAATATCCTTGGACACTTATGTGAAGCCACACACTCTGGTTCTCATCCCTCTTGGTCGTCTTCCTGGACTCCTCTTCCTCTACCTGCCCTGTAAAGCCTGGGCTCAGAGGCTGTGTCCTGGATCCTCCTCTCCCATAAGCTACAAAGTCACCCTGGGCAGCTCAGAAATACCCAAGCTTTACCTCTCCACCGTGGTACATGCTCTTCTTTCCGAAGTCTACTACACTGTAGGCTTACCCTGTCTCCTGAGCTCCAGACCCACCAACTACCAACTGGGCATCGTCCCACCCCCTCAATATCCTGGCAAGCACCTCCAGTATAGTGAAGGTCTCAAGCAGGCTTCTCTCCCCAGTACCCGCAAAACACCTGCCTCTCCCCTGGTCATCACCATTTCAGCTACCTGCTCCAGAAACCCGATGTCCTCCCTTCCCTCACTCTCACAGTGCAGTCAGGCTGGCAACAAACCTTGTTAGCATCACCTTCAAAAAATATATAGATTGTGATATCCATGCCTCTCTGTCCCCTTTAGGATAGTGGTCAGCTGCTCGGTGTATCATAGAGTTGTCTCTGAATCATGGGCGTACTGGTGATTTTAACTTTTCCTTTTCACTTGTTGCTGTTTTCTAAGATTTCCTCCACAAATATCTCCTAACTCTCTCTCTAAATCCTCGCTATTCAGAGTGTGGTCCACTCATTGCCTTCCTGAATTGGCCTTTTAAAGCAGATTTCCATGTGATTGTCATGAACACTTAGTTTGAGAAGTACTGGTCTAATTTCCTAACATTCCTGTCTCCCTCATTATTCTCATCTACCTCCTGCAACTTCCCCACATGTCCCATGATGCTCCTCTGCCTGCCATCTCATGGCCTCTCCCCACCATTCAATCTTGCCTTGTGCCTTTGTACCTCACTTCAGGAAAACAAACACTGAGGGGAAATATTGGGTTTATGACAGGCAAAAAATATTCTTAATATAATAGATCTTAAATAGAAAAAACCCAACAACCTAAACATACAATTCGAAAAACGTAAGAGAAGGAAAATAAAATGGTCAATAGGATTTTGAAAAAATAAACCTCACTGAAAAAATCAAAGAAATTAAAAAAAAAATAGAGCAAAAGTGATATATACTGCATTAGCTATCTATTGCTGCATAACAAATTGCTCCCAAACTAACCAGTTTGCAGAAACAATAATTATTATCTCACAGTTTTCATGGGTCAGGAATTTAGGAGTGGCTCACCTGGGTGCTTCTGGCTCGGGGTCTCTTTGTCAAGATGTCTGCAGGGACTACAGTCATCTTAAGGCTTATGAGACTGGAGGACCTGCTTCCAAGGTGATTCACTCATATGGCTGGCAAGTTGGTGCTGGTGGTTGGCAGGAGGCCTCAGTTCTATACCATATGGACCCCCACAGTACTGCTTGAGTGGCCTCATGACACAGTGTTGGCTTCCCCCAGAATAAGTAACCCAAGAGAGCAAGGCAGAGTGGCAATGTTGTGTATGACCTAGTCTCAGAAGTACATACCTTATATATACAGTGGGATATCATGCAGCCTTCGAGAGCAAGGAAATCCTGCCATTTGTAACAACATGGATGAATCTGGAGGACATTATACCAAGTGAAATAATACAGACACAGAAAGACAAGAACCGCATGATCTCACTTATACGTAGAATCTAAAATAGTTAAATTTAGGGGTGCCTGGGTGGCTCAGTTGGTTAAGCGTCTGCCTTTGGCTCAGGTCATGATCCCAGTGTCCTAGGATCGAGTCCCACATCAGGCTCCCTGCTCAGTGGGGAGTCTCCTTCTCCCTTTCCCTCTCCCTGCCACTCTGCCTACGTGTGCGTGCTCTCTCTGTCAAATAAATAAATAAAATCTTAAAAATAAAATAAAATAAGTTAAATTTATAGAAGCAGACAGTAGAATGGTGGTTGCCAGGGGATGGGGGTTGGGTTGGGAGAAACGAGGAGGTGACAGTCAAAGGATATAAAATTTCAGTTATGCAAGATGAACAGTTCTGGAGAACTAATACACAGCAGTGTGACTACAATTAACAATACTTCATTGTATATTTGGAACCTGCTAAGAGGGGAGATCTTAAGTGACTCCCCCCCCACACACACACACATGCGCGTGCAAGCATGCGCACACATGCACATACCCACATACATGCACACACTATGTAAAGTGATGAAAGTGTTAATCAGCTTGATTTTGGTGATCACACAATGATACACACAATGTATACATATATCAAAGCATCAAACTGTACACCTTAAATACATGCAATTTTAATTTGTTAATTATGCCTCAATACAGCTACAAAAAAGGAAAAAGAAAAATATCTCAAAATTTTATTTAACTTTTTATTTTTATTTTTTATTTTTTTTAAAGATTTTATTTATTTAACAGAGAGAGAGAGACACAGTGAGAGAGGGAACACAAGCAGGGGGTGTGGGAGGGGAGAAGCAGGCCTCCCTCCGAGCAGGGAGCCCGATGTGGGGCTCGATCCCAGGACCCCAGGACCATGACCTGAGCTGAAGGCAGACACTTAACGACTGAGCCACCCAGGCGCCCCTCAAAATTTTATTTAACTTTTTAAAAAGAAGTACATACCTGTCACTTCTGCAATATCCTATTGGTCTTACAGGATAGCCCTATTTCTTATGAGAGGGGGCCACACAAAGGTGTGAATGAGTATCAGGCAGCAAGGATCACTGGGGCTGTCTTGGACGCTGGCTGGTATTTAGCCTCAAATGTGCATAACCTCTGACCCAGCGATTTTCATTCTAGGGATCTGTCCTAAGGAAATAATTATAGATGTGTAAAAAATTTAAGTGTAAGGATTTCGTCATAGTTAATAATAGTGAAATTTTTGCAACAACTAAATTCCCATAATAAAGAATTAAGTAAATTAGGGACCTCATGCAATGCAATATTATGGCGAAGAATATTTAGTGACATGAAAAAATATTCATTGTGTATTGTTAGGCTTTTTTTTAAAAAAACGAAGTAACAAATCAGCTGCTCACTATCTGAGAACATTTTTAAAGCATTTGTGTATAGACCTAGATGATAGAGAGACTGAAAGGACATGCTTCAAATGTAAGCAGTGCTTACCTCTGGTAGTGGTGTTACAGTGATTTTTATTGTTGTTTTTTGGAAGTAGTAATTGTTTCCTACAACAAATACATATCCTCTGATCATAGGGGAAAAAATGATATGTTTTCATTTTTATAAAAGACAGCTTGAGCATCCCCTCCTCCCAGAAGCTTCCCCTAGTCCCTGAGGGTGCTGTTCTCACCGTCCAGCCTGAGTTAGTTGCTTCCTTTTCACGCACTCAAAGCACCCTGTCCAAGCCTCCTTTGATTCACTTTCTAAATAGTATTGGCCTGCCTGTCTATGCCTCTGTCCTCTCACCCCTCCACTACGTTCAGGGGACATCATGTCTTACGTGTCTCCACATCCCCGTTGCCACATACAGGGCCTGGCAAATCACATGCACTCAGTGTGATTTGCTGAATGAAAGTGAACACTGCTCACCTATAGCCAATTAACTGGTGTGTACGGGTTGGGACCCATTAGGACTCTGCGAGGCTCCACGGATGGTGTGGGGTGAGTCCACTGTGCTTCTGGTCCAGACCCTGGCACTTTCCTCTGGAATGGCTCCAGACTTGAGGCGAGGCCATCGCACATTATCTATTTAGTGGCTCTTAGCAAGAGAACTGAACTGGAGGGATGTTATTAATCCTGCTGTTCGGTTTCAAGACAGTAGACTGACCCACAAATCTAACCTGAGCATCAGTTTGATAGCCTTCAGCTCTGTCCCAGGTTTCATCAATTAAATGATGGCAGGCCACCCACATGAGTTGAAGCAGAAATCAACTGAATTTGACTAATAATATCTCAGAAATGCACTACAAATAGCACATGATCCAGTATCCAAGTCAACTCCTTTACCACCACTCATGCAAACAGATCAGATCAGGCTCTGAAATATGGCTGCCCAACTCTGCCAAAGCTTCTACATTGCATACAGTTATGAGCAATTTAATCGAGATGACAAGCACTTGGGACAAGAACATATGGCAAAGTTGAGTTATAAAGGTTCTTTCCTTACTGACAAAAAATTGGGACATTTTAATCGGGTCTTGAATTATGTTTATATTACCAAAAGGAAAAGTATATTATTAATGAGCAAGGATGTTTCAAGCTTCTCAGCTTCCTTTCTAGAATGTCACTAAATTAATCAAGGACAAAAGGACCACAGACTTTTCATGCCTAAAACTCAGTTCTGACTGGATCCACATTAACAACAGAGCAAGGAAGTTTCTTAACAACTGAAATGTGGAGCTGGCTAATGATAGCAATACTCTTTGGTAGCCAGGCAAATTTTCCTCAGGTAAAGGGGCCAAGAATAAAGGTAGGTGTGAGGAGATTTCCACAGCTCAGTTCAGGCTCCCCACATGGGGTGCACAGGCCTGGCTTGGAGGACTCAGCTCTCCAATGGCTCTGGTTTGCCTAGGTGACCTCAGGCCTGCCTCAGGTCCAGCTCTGAGACTCTGCGCCCTTTATCACCAGAGGAGTGTAGGATGGACTGGTCTTGTTTCCAAACTCCTCAAGGCCATGAGCTTCCTGGAAAGGTGCTTAGGGGCCACACATGGGTACAGTGGATGTGAGAGAACATCCCTCAGTCCCCCAGTCCATGTGCATGCACTTCAACCAGGACAGCTGTGCTCACGAAAATTTCCCATGATGGCCTTCCATGTTAAATTTTAGTAGGAAAAGATGTTGTTTTTTAAAAAGAAAAAGAATGTTAAGAAACTTCTGGACTCATTGAGTTCTAAGATTCTATGATCTCTTCTGCAGCTTTGTTGGTTCCATACTCAGATAAGAAGTCAGTGAAAATATGGATAGCTACTAAAAATTTGGGTGGCAACTCTTTGGTTTTTAAAGTTTTGATTTTGGGGTCTTGTTTGTCTTTGTGTTTCTTTTCGCAACTGCCAATTGCCTCCAAGGCTCCCTTGTACAGGACCAAGACAAATTGCTCAGGTAAATGACAGCCTGACACTTTCATATTTCTGATTCAGTTGATACTAGTCATATTTTTTCCCCGTTGGGAAGATCTACATTTTCATGACAAGCGCTTCATATTAATTTTAAAAGTGGATTCAGTGATGTCATACTTTCTCATTTTGTTCAGTCCTGAAGCAAATGGTAATTCCCTGCAGAGAAGGGGGATGCATTCCACCAGATAATTACTGTTGTTTGTTATAGAGACAGAAAGAGCGATATCTTCTTTTTTAGCATATTCCCCTAATTCATAATAAGGGAGATTAATAAAAGATTAAGGAATAATGAGGGGATAGTTACTATATTATGAATCATTTTTTTATTTACCATTTGTAGGTACGTTGGTAAGAAAGAATGTTGGACTTTGAATGATAAGAAGGTCTTTCTGGAACTTCTATAGCTAATCCCCAATATTTGGTAGCAGTTATATACCCTGACTTGGCCTTTGGTGGCAGTGAGGTGCACCACTCGACTTCCCTAGGTGAAGACCAATGCACTGGACTCAGCAGCTGTGTAGAAGAAAATATGTGCAAGGCAAACAGGGAGGTGTTAGCCAGAAGACACAGATGGAGGAGGAAAGATCTGAACACTCTCTTGGGAAGAAATGTTTTCTGTAGGTATAGAAAATGGTGGGTTTCTTTTAGAGTCTGCTTGAGCATTGACCAATGGAAATTATATAGAGAAAGGTTTCTGCTCATCATCTGAGTGTTGGGCCTAGTAAAGCATTCTGACTTGGTTTTGTCTGTCTCCAGGCCTGCGGTTAATAAATGTTGTTAGCAAACAGCTCAGGAGGTCATTGTGTTGTGGCGGGAAGAGGGATGAAATAGGTGCAGACTGGAAGGTGGTTCCATTAGAGGCTCATATGTTTAAATTGCAGTTATTTTCTGTGGAATGTAGCCTTTGAGTAGAATCTGTGATTTCACAAAGCAGACCATGCTAACAATGGGAGCGGACTGTTATTTTGTTTGGATGCTTCTTCCAGAATCAGTTTTAAAATAAGCACCATTAATCAGCAAATAGGAGTAATAATCTAAATAAGGGCACCTTGAATTCAACTGTGCAGTGCACAAAACAACAGGTCTCATCTGGCTGGCCTTTGCCCAAAGCCATACAACGGGCGGGTGTTGTCTCCACTTACTTATGAGGACATAAAGGCACAGAGTGATTATGGGAATTAGCCAAAAGCGTCCCTCAAAACTCACAATATACTTTCCCTAATGTTATTGCTTTCCCATGAGACACATCTCTTGAGAATGGAAAACATTAAAATGGACCCAAATCACCTTCATCTAGCTTCAGTCCCTGGGCAATATTCACCCCTGTATTTCTGAAAATCAAGGAGAAATACATCTCTGAGTAGGAGTTTATAATTGCCTATTGTTTTATAAAACAAATTGAGCAAACTGTGCCACCTCTATAAGCCATCTGCCCACATTCTCTGTGGGTCCTCCTTCCCTTTCTATCAGCAAAATTGCTAGCAAAATCACTGGAGTAAGGAACAAAGTATGTCTCAACAAAAAGCAAGAATATGAACTGGTTGCATTTCAGCTGTTGGCATTAAAGTCCAATCTGTGTGTTGGTGGGGGGCCCTTGAGGGTGGTGGGATAGCTAGGAGGGGAACAGCAATATATTTCAATGGACCTACTTTGCTGGCTTTCTGGAAAATCAAACAAAAAAAAACAAAAAGCCTGTTTGGACAATCTCCCAATGCCCACTGCCACCAGAAGAACCACCAGATGAAATGCTCACTTGGCCGTAACTCAAAGAACACAGGTTTGTGGCTAAGCCACAGTGTTCACACAGAATGCAGGCTCCAAGTTCCCTTTAGTTCAAAACCAGTCTTCGAAGTCCACATAAAGGCATCTCAAATCCTTCCTATTGCAGTTCCTTCCTCCATACTTGGTCATGCACGAGCCCATTCATTCAGCCATTCCTCCTTTTCCCAATCCCTGTAGATGAGCATTCAGTAAACGTTCATCACATGCCTGTCATGTGCTAAGTGCTATGTTTCCAACTGCTGAAAAGTTCCTAATTATAAAATAAAAGTGACTGTCAAGGGGCGCCTGGGTGGCTCAGTTGGTTGGGCGACTGCCTTCGGCTCAGGTCATGATCCTGGAGTCCCAGGATCAGGTCCCGCATCGGACTCCCTGCTCAGCGGGGAGTCTGCTTCTCCCTCTGATCCTCCCCCTCTCATGCTCTCTGTCTCCCATTCTCTCTCTCAAAAAAAAAAAAGTGACTGTCAAAATAAGCATTTACTTCATTCATTCAGCCATTCCTCCTCTTCCCAATCCCTGTAGGTGAGCATTCAGTAAACGTTCATCACATGCCTGTCATGTGCTAAGTGCTATGTTTCCAACTGCTGAAAAGTTCCTAATTATAAAATAAAAGTGACTGTCAAAGTAAGCATTTACTTCAGGATATGTTCCATCATCGATGCCACAACATACTCAAACCTACCTTGTCCCAGTCTCCCATGGTTCAGATTGGCTGTTAAATAAAAACTCCTCTACCCCCACGCCTCCAACCAAGCAGCCTTCTCTTCTCATACCCATGCATCAAGAAGCTCACTGCCACCCAACCCAGAAGGTACCAGTGCTGGGCATGTCAGCGGATCAGAAAGTGTTCCCTTGTATTGTGCCAAACTCTACCTTCCCTGACCCACTTACACAACCCAAGACACGTAGCTGTCAGTTATCAATGCTGCTGTCAATAGGAATTTCTGGTACCAACAAAATACGGCAGGTTCCACCTATGTAACGCCACATCCAGGATAACTGATAACTCGTCAAAGAGGTAAGCAAGGGATAGTTCTGTTTGTGTTCTCCTTGTTCTTTCTTCCTTTTCCTTTCTATATAACTCACATTTAAATTACTTGCTGAAGGAGGAATATAAATGAGACTCACTCAGACCTCATGAGTCATCGTTTCAGTGGGAAACAAAGCAGCCCTGCTTCAAAAGGCAATTTAATTAATTTTGTTATGTGCTGTGGAAATAAGCTTTTAGAGATGATTCAAAGCACTTACGTGCGATCATCTAAAAATAAGCAAACAACTCAAATTACTGTCTGTTTTTTTTGTTATGAAAATACTAAAATAATAGGAAGATATTTTAAAATATAAAATGGGGCGCCTGGGTGGTTCAGTTGGTTAAGCGACTGCCTTCGGCTCAGGTCATGATCCTGGAGTCCCGGGATCAAGTCCCGCATCGGGCTCCCTGCTCAGCAGGGAGTCTGCTTCTCCCTCTGACCCTCCTGACCCTCCCCCCTCTCATGTGCTCTCTCTCTCTCAAATAAATAAATAAAATCTTTAAAAAAACAAAAACAAAAACAAAAATAAAATAAAATATAAAATGATGTTTGCGTGTAATATTAAAGAGGGAAAAAACTTAGCCAGTTGTACGTCAAAGGTAAACAAAAGCAAACATGTCGCCCAGGAAAGACAAGGGTCAGTTTTAACAGCTCCCTTCTGACCCAGGAAAGGACACACCTTCCATTCCAGCCTTTGGACTTCCCCTCTCTGCATCCCAGTTTTCTCATTTGTAAAATGAGGAGGATTCCTGCCATTCTCATTTCTGGAGTTGAGGGTCAAATGAAAAAGTGGGTATAAAAGCACTTTGTAAACTTGAAACTCTCTTTAATCAGAGTAGAAAAACAACACTTTTGAGTTATAGATCTTTTAAGCAAAAACACTGCTTCTGCTTCATTTTCTCACCTCTTATTACTTGGAAATATGGCAAAGCAGCAAAGACATTGAGACTTGATCCTCACCTATACACAACAACTGTCCGCCCATCTACTGGAATGACAGACACCCAGTTGTCCAAGCCGGAAACCTTGGAGTCCTGCTTGATTCAACTCTTTCCTCCAACATCCAGTCCATTGGCTTGTCTTTCAAAATATACCCAGAATCCAACCACCTCCGCTCCATGCAATGCCCCTGGTCCAAGCTCCTGTCACTTCATGTCTCTCCCAAATGGTGGCATTGCCCACTGGACTCCTAAGTGGTCTCCCCTCTTGCCCCTTCCAATCCAACTTTTTCATTTTCAAGTTTATACCGTCTGAGAAAGGACAGCCTTTCTGTTAAAAAGTGAGACACACGCACACACATACATACATACACAAAGAAAGAAAAAAAAAAGGGAGAGACATATGAGGCAAGTCCTCCTACCCCACCACAACCTTTGAACATTGTCATATGATACATGATGCTTGGAGCAATGGCAGCCATAGATGTGGCAGAGATATGGCAGCCATGCACATAGAGAACCACCTGGAGTCCCAACATCATACTACTGAATTAACCAATCCTGGAATCACTTAGCTTTGGGGTCTTTTGTTAAATGGCAGGAATCAGCAAACTCTTTCTTGAAAGGCCAGACAGTAGATGGTTTAAGCTTTGTGGTCCATCTTTGTCTCAACTCAGCTGTCCCCTTGCAGTGCAAGAATAGCCATAGCCAATACTTAGATGAAAGGGCATGGCTGTCTACCAATAAAACTTTATTTACAGACACTGAAGTTGGAAATTCATGTAATTTTCAAATATCCCAGAATATTCTTCTTTTTTTAAGATTTTTTATTTATTCATTTGAGACAGAGAGAGCGAGTGAGAGCACAAGCAGGGGGGAGGGCAGAGGGAGAGGGAGAGAAGCAGACTCCCTGCTGAGCCAGGGAGTCCAACACAGAGCTCCATCCCAGGACCCTCAGATCAGACCTCAGCTGAAGGCAGATGCTTAACCGACTGAGTCACCCAGGCGTCCCTGGAATACTCTTCTTTTGATTTTTTTCAACCATTTAAAAATGTAAAAAACATGTACTATATGTTGGCCAACTGAACATAATAATAAAAATAATAATAGTAATAATAAATGCTTATTATTAAATTAAAAAAATAAAATGTAAAACACATTCTCAGCTCACAGGTCATATAAAAACAGGTAACAGGCCAGATAGGGCCCACAACAGACTGTACTTTATAAACCCTTAATGGGATAATAAAAAACCTACTTTAGACCTCTTTTTTTTTTGACAGTGATGCACAGATTAGTTTATATTTTTTATTTAATTCTTATTCTCTTACGTGAAGCCAAGAGTACACGAATTGATACAATATCCTTTTTTTACTTAAAATTTTTATTTTGAAATATTTGAAACGTACTAAAACATGCACAAAAAATATAATATGAACATATGTCCCCACTACCCAGATTTAACTGATATTAACATTTTACCATACTTGCTTCAGATAATGTTTTTTAAATAAATAAAGCCTTACCAAACAGCTAGAGGTGACCCCCTGCTCCTCCTATGGAGGTACCAAATACCCTGAGGTAGGTGTGTGCTCTTCTATGCACTCTGGGTATTTCCATGCACTTGTGTATCTGTAAACAATATGCCCTATTGTTTTCTGTTATTATCCATGTTGATACACGTAGAGCTGGCTCATTCACTTTTGCCACTGTGTGATTAAGTCAAAATTCATCCAGCTACTCCCCAGCTGGGAGGGGGAAGCTGTTGTTTTTTTATGGTTTCCCTTGTACCCAAAGAGACTTGCACAAGGGTGTATCCCTTTACTTCTTCCCACTGTTGGCAAGGGAGCTTTCTAACAGCACAGGTTTGATCGTGTCCTTCTCCTGCCGAAAACCTTTTGCTAGTGCTCCATTGCCCAATCTTCTGATCTTTAGCCCTGCGCTTCTGCCTCTACTCTCTGCCTTTGAAGGTCTGCAGCTCTGCTCTGACCCTACTGAACTCCCTTCCACCTCTGGGCCTTGGCACTTGCTTTTCCTTTACCCAAGCATGGGGCTCACAAGGCCCTCTTTGTCCTGAGCCTGCTGCCTCCCCACCCCCAGACCCTCTCACCCTTTCCCACCCTGGTATCACATGCGCTGCTCTGCCCAGTGCCTGACATGCCCTCCTCCCAGCCCCAGCCCTACCCCACTGCTCCCTGTCAAACCCTTTGCTTTCCCCACACAGCTAGGTGTCATTTCATCTAAGAAGCTTTTAGTGACCTTCCCTGACGCTAGCTGACATCTACTGGAGCACCTCCAAAAGGGGGGTATCCCTACTCACTTGCCATTTCCCCTCTCCAATCTGGGATCTATCTGTATCCAGGCACCATCTCCTTCATGCCTCTCTGTCCCCCTTGGATTTGGCACATAGAAAATATACACTAAATATTTAATGAGGTAATATCTGGATAAATGAATAAAAAGATGCTCTACATGATCCCTATAGCATTAGCCTCCAGAAAAATGAACACAAGAATTACACAGAGTGGGATGTGACTGACAGAACCCAATCCAACTGGCTCTTCCCCATGGATATTTGAAACCAGTAAATACTGCTATTTATAGCTTCTGAAGCTCAACTTTAGCTTGATGATTCAGCCAATTATTGAACTGCCCTAAGTTTTCTTAAAATTCATTTAAAACTATTCTGAAACAGGGCGCCTGGGTGGCTCAGTTGGTTAAGCGACTGCCTTCGGCTCAGGTCATGATCCTGGAGTCCCTGGATCGAGTCCCGCATCGGGCTCCCTGCTCAGCAGGGAGCCTGCTTCTCCCTCTGACCCTCCCCCCTCTCATGTGCTCTCTCTCATTCTCTCTCTCTCAAATAAATAAATAAAATCTTTTTAAAAAAAACTATTCTGAAACATAAACTCAGTTATTTACTTTTAGTTTAGGCAGGCTTCTTGTGAAAGTATGTAAACTTGCAGAGAGAAGAAAATCCATACCTACTAGGAAATGAATTTATAAAAATGATGACTAAACACTAACTGGTAAACTAACCCAGAGATTTAAAAAAAAAAAGCTAATATTACCTCCAGAAGCTGATAACTGGCCCCTTATTCACCAGAAGGATCTGTTCCAATAATTACACATTAGTAGTGCTTTTATTTCTGCTACTCTTAGTACTTTATGCCAAAGCAAAAGTCCATACATGAAGTTACGACACTAAATTTCTCCTGTCTCTTGTGGAAATCAATCTTGCTGACTTATAAGCACAATATGAATCTAAAAGCATCCTGTCCACTGAAGACCAAGAGGGCCCATAGAAGGGAATTTAACTTAATTTATCTCCCTTTAAATCCTAGAGCTTATATACTGGGACCATTTGGAAAAGCAGTGTTTCTAAATATACTAATATACTATATACTTCTTAAGCAATTGGCAGAGAATATCATTTAATACTCTCTTGAACACTCAACGCTATCCCCAGGAACTCTGATGGCAAGGGGCTACTGAGATACCAAGGGGACTGGCCTGGAAACTGGAGTACTGAGATGCTGTCTCAGCTTTTCCATGACTTGCTGTGTGACCTTCAGCAAGCTACTTCCCCTTTCTGGGCCTCAAACAAACAATGAATCCTTAAACTAGACAACTGTGAGATGGTTGCTTCCAGCTTTGGGAGGTATTAATCAAGTTTTCAAGTACATGTAATTTTATGTTAGTATTTTACAGAAGGAATTCAAGCAGTTACACCCGGTGTCTTCCAGAATTTGGTAGGCTAGAGAAGGGTGGATTAAACATAAGTGACATATAATTTAATAAGACCAGGTATGTTGACTTAATAAGCAAGCTGGGTCTAATTACTAGGCTTTATTTTTAATACCAAAACTTCTGCATTTTTATTCTCCCTGATGTGCTCATTTAGCAACTGGGAAACAGTAATTTCAACACCTCCGAGTATCCGCTTCTACAAGACAGTGCGGTTATACAATTAATCGATATCAACAGGGGGATTTGGGCCCACAAGTGATGTATGAAAACTATTCCAGACTGCAAAACAAGCCTCCTAAGCCCTTTCAAATTATAGTGGCAATGGTGATTAACAACTGATTCAGTGGAAAAATTATTTTGTTGCATTCAAGGCCTGAAGTACTGCCAGAAGGGGAAAGAATCAACAAAATAACATGGTCGGGCTAGATTGAATCCACAGAACGTATTATCGAAGAGGCCCTTAACTGGCTGGGCAAAAAAATGGGCTTGCTCACCAGGTGAAGTTAATAAAAGACCCTTTAACCAAGATTTCCATGACAAAGCTCTGCTAATTTTCTCGAGAAGAATCTGCTCCAGTGGTGAGTCACTGCCCTTTTACTGGCATTATTCCAATGATATGAGTGAGAAGAAAAGGTCACAATTTAGATCAATGCCATCTTCGGATGACAGAGTGGGTGAGTCACCAAATGAAATTAATGCTGAAGCGTGGTTACCATTTTTGCTGTATATACTCTCCTCTGATACACTCTACGTACAACACATTCAACGAGATATTTCAGGAGAGCTGGTTGCTAGGTTTCAGCCTTGCTTGAAGCTCTTCATTTCAGTACAGAAAGAAATATGGAAAATTTTCAAGATGATAATATTAAATTTACCATGAGGCAATCAAAGGGCTCAGATGTCCGTATACCGCCATGGGACACTCTAGTGACTGACATAAAATACAAAAATAAAAGAAAGCCAGAACTGCAAGAACTTTAGAAATCATCTTACCAATTCCCCTTACTTTATAGAAGACACTGAGATTCAGAAAGTGACTTGCCTAAGATGACATGTTTAGTGGCAAGAAGAAATCAGAAACCAGACCTTCTGTCTCCTTGACCAATGTGCTTCCCCCAAAATGGGCATTCTTGATTTATATGTTTAGTTTATACACTTTAGATTCTACAAAATGTTTCTTATTTCTGGTAATGGGAAGCAGCAGCCAAGTGAACAAGATGACTTTTAAAAAACATTTGAAAAGTTTGTCCGGATTTTTATCTTTATTAAAATATTTATGATAAAGATGTGCTTTAACACTTCACCAAATAAGATATACAAATGGAAAATAAATACATAAAAAGCTCAAAATCACATGTCATTAGGGAACTGCAAATAAAAACAATGAGATACAACCTACACACCTAGTGGAATGGCCCAAATCCCAAACACTAACACCACCAAATGCTGACAAGGATGTGGAGCAACAGGAACCACTGGTGGGAATGCTGGTGGAAATGCAAAATGGTGCAGCCACTTTGGAAGACAGTTTGGCAGTTTCTTACAAAACTAAACATACTCTTACCATACCATACAGCAATCATACTCCTTGGCATCTACCCAAACAAGCTGAAAACTTATGTCAACACAAAACCTGCACATGGATATTTATAGCAGCTTTATTCATAACTGCTAAACTTGGCAGCAATATGTGAATGGACAAACTGTGGTACATCCAGACAATGGAATGTTATTTAGCATTTTTAAAAATGAGCTATCCCTCTAAACCTACTTTGTTGAGAGTTTTTATCATGAATGGATCTTATATTTCGTCAACATAATAAAGGCCATATATGAAAAACCCACAGCTAACATCATAATCTATGGTGAAAAACTGAGAGCTTTTCCTCTAAGATCAAGAACAAGACAAGGATGTCCACTCTCACCACTTTTATTCAACATAGCACTGGAAGTCCTAGCAATCAGACAACAAAAAGAAATAAAAGGCATCCAAATTGGTACAGAAGCAGTAAAATTTTCACTATTTGCAGGTGACATGATACTGTATATAGAAAAGACTCCACCAAAAACTACTAGAACTGAAGAAAGAATTCAGTAAAGTCACAGGACACAAAATTAATATATAGAAATCTGCTGCGTTTCTATACACTAATAATAAAGTAGCATAAAGAGAAATTAAGAAAGCAATCTAATTTGTAATTACACCAAAAACAATAAAATACTTAGGAATAAACTTAAACAAGGAGGTGAAAGACACATACTTCAAAAACTATAAAAACACTGATGAAAGAAATTGATGACACAAACAGATGGAAAGATATTCCATGCTCATGGATTGGAAGAACCAATATTGTTAAAATGTCCATACTACCCAAAGCAATCTACAGATTCAATGCAATCCCTATCAAAATACCAACAGCGTTTTTCTCACAACTAAAACAAATAATACTAAAATCTGTATGTAGCCACAAAAGATCCCAAATAGCCAAAGCAATCTTCAGAAAGAAAAATAATGCTGCAGGCATCACAATCCCAGATTTCAAGATATACCACAAAGCTGTAGTAATCAAAGCAATATGGTACTGGCACAAAAAGAGACACAAAGATCAATGAAACAGAATAGATCCATGGAACAGAAATCTATCCACGGTCAATTAACCCATGACAAAGGAGGCAAGAATATACGATGGGGAAAAGACAGTCTCTAAAACAAATGGAGCTGGGAAAACTGGACAGCTACATGTGAAAGAATGAAACTGGACCGCTTTCTTACACCATACACAAAAATAAACTCAAAATGGATTAAAGATCTAAATTTGAGATCTGAAAACATAAAAATCCTAGAAGACATCGGTTGTAGCAACATTTTCTAGATAGGTCTCCTCAGGCAAGGGAAACAAAAGCAAAACTAAACTACTGGGACTACACCCAAATAAAAAGCTTTTGCACAGTGAAGGAAACCATCAACAAAACAAAAAGGCAACCTATGGAATGGGAGAAGATATTTGCAAATGACATATCTGATTAAGGGTTAGTATCCAAAATATATAAAGAACTTAAATAACTCAACACCAAAAAAAAAAAAAGAAAGAAAGAAAGAATCCAATTAAAAAATGGGCAGAGGACCTGAATAGACATTTTTTCCTAAGAGGATATACAGATGGCCAATGGACATATGAAAAGATGCTCAACATCACTAATCATTAGGGAAATGCAAATCAAAACCACAATGAGATATCAACTCACACCTGTCAGAATGGTTAGAATCATAACCGCAAGAAATAACAAGTGTTGGCAAGGATGTGGAGAAAAAGGAACCCTCATGCACTGTTGGTGGGAATGCAAATTGGTGCAGACACTATGGAAACAGTATGGAGTTTCCTTAAAATATGAAAAATAGAATTACCATATAATCCAGTAATTCCACCACTGGGTATTGACCCAAAGAAAACAAAAACATGAATTCAAAAAGATATATGCACCCTTATGTTTATTGTAGCATTATTTACAATAGCCATGATATGGAAGCAGCCCAAGTGTCTGTGGTATATATACACATACATACACACACAAAAATGGAATATTACTCAGTTATAAAAAAAAAAAAATGAGATCTTGCCATTTGCAACAATATGGATGGACCTAAAGGGTATAATGCTAAATGAAATAAGTCAGATAGAGAAATACAAATACCACACGATTTCACTCATGTGTGGAATTTAAGAAACAAAACAAATGAACAAAGAAAAAAAGAAACAAACAAAAAAATAGACTTAAATACAGAGAACAAGCAGGTGGTTACCAGAGGGAAGGCAGGTGGGGAATGGGTAAAACAGATGAAGGGGATCAAGAGTACACTTATTGTGATGAGTACTGAGAAATGTATAGAATTTTTGAATCATTATATTGTACACCTGAAACTAATATAACATGTATGTTAATTATACTTCAATAAAAATTCAATAAATAACAAAAGTGAGGGAAAAAATACAAATAAAATTTTAAAAATGAGCTATCAAGCCATGAAAGGATACAGAGGAAACTTCAATGCTAATTATTAAGTGAAATAAGTCAATATGAAAAGGCTCCATACGGTATGATTCCAACTCTGTGTCATCCTGGAAAAGGCAAAACTATGGAGACAGTAAAAAGATCAGTGGTTGCCAGGGGTTGGGATGGAGGAAGGATGAATATGTTGAGTACAGAGGTAGTTTTAAGACCGTGAAACTATTTCATATGATACTACAACAGTGGATACAAGTCATTATACTTTTGTTCAAACCCATAGAACGCATTCCACCAAGAGTGAAGCCTAATGTGAACTATGGACTTTGGGTGATGATGATGTGTCAGTGTCGGTTCATTGATTATAATGAATGTACCACTACGGTTTGAGATGTTAATGGCAGGGGAGGCTCTGGGGAGGGGGGATTAAGGGGATACATGGGAATTCTCCATACTTTCCACTCAGTTTTGCTGTATACTTAAAATTTCTCCAAAAAAGTCTATTAAAAAATTTTTAATGTGCTATAGCTCTCATTTAGGAACTTTTACAACTCATAGATTTTGGAATAAGAAGTTCAACACACACACTGAGCTAGTTTACAAGGTACATACAGTCTGATAGATTCTCAGAAAACCCAGTAAAAATTCTTTAAAACATGAAAGATAATGACTTTACACCAAAGAAGTTGAAGCTTAATGCAGAGAGATCTCTTTAAGCACCAAAACCCACATTGCATATTCATAATGAAAATAATTAAATATTCAACATACTGATGCTTATTTTGTTAAAGGAATTACGTGCATTTTAACAAGTGATCAGAGTTCAGGAAGCTTGCTCCTTGAGTTCAATGTGACAATTAAATCATTTACTGTTTCTGGTTAGAGGGATCCTGCTCAGTCACCCCAGTAGTCTGTGCTAAACTCCCTGCACTGGAGATAATCATGAAGTTATCTGAAGGTTATTATAAGTAAGAAATGGATTATTAGTAGTAAAATCAAAGCTAAATGAAACAGATAACAAAAACATAAAAATCATTTGTTATTATGGAATTGCTACAAATTAAACTTTTAAAACCCAGTATTAACAGAAAGAACACACACCTTCTAGAAAGAAAGCTACATCTATTTCTGATAAAGAACCATGTGTTCAAAAGATATAAATTATGAATAATTTACATTCTGTAGAAAACATTGTATTAAAGGCAGATACGGGGTCGAAGTCTGGAGGTTTCCCTGCCACTAGTTTGGGGTGAACAGAGCTGCCCCTGTCTCCCCAATGGAGTCCCACTCCATTGCAGTCCCAGCAGCCTCAGGGACTCAAGGAAACAGAAAGCATATGTTAATATCAAACTCAATAGAAAGAATTCTAAAAAGGGACATAATATGGAATGACATTCATTCACTCAACACATGCACTGGATATTCTGTGGCAGGCACAAGGCAGGGCACCGGGCATAGAGAGTGTCAGCAAAATTGGTTGATGTGATGCTTACCTGCATGGAAATGCATGGACCACTAGCGCTCACCCAGGCAGAAATCGGGGGTGGGGGTCAGGCCAGTTGAGAACCAAATCGTGAAGCTCCCCCTGGAACTCTCTTAAGCATACCATTGGGCTTCAGGTGTTTTGAGAAGCTGGTGACCTATCTAAGGAACTGCAATCACGGGGTTCCAGCTGGAAGTTAGAAGTCCAAAATCAAGGCATGGGCACAGCCACACTCCCTCCGGGGGCTGTAGGGGAGGATCCTCCCTACTCTCTTCCAGTTTCTGCGGGCCCCAGGCTTCTTTGGCTTATGGTCACATCACTCCGGTCTCTGCCTCTGTCTTCACAGGGCCTTCTCTTTCTTGTGTGGGTCTGTTTCAAACTCCCTCTGCCTCTGTCTTATAAGGATACGTGTGATTGCATTTAGGTTATGAGGGATTATCGAAGATCACCTACCAAAAGAATCCAGGTAAACTCCTCCTCTCAAGATCCTTAATTTAATCACATCTTTCTCCATGTAAGGTGATATCCACTCTTGACATACAAAGTAATATTCACAGGATCCAGAAACTGGTGAGTACATCCTTGGAGTGCTATTTTTTTAGACTACCACAAAACCCTTGTGATAATATTGAGCCCATCCAGATAATCCAGGATACTCTCCCCCTCTTAAAGTTGGCGAAATAGCAAACTTCAGTCTATCTGCACCTTTAATTCCTTTTTCACAGGTCCCCAGGATTAAGATGTGATCATCTTTGGGCAGTCATTATTCTGCCTAGCAGACTATGTAATGTAGTATTATGGGGCTGAATTGTGTCCCCTTCCCCTCAATCCCTATGTTGAAGTCCTAACCCCCAATACTTCAGAACATCAAGGTATTTGGAGATACAGTCTTTAAAGAGGTCATTAGTTAAAATGAGGTCATTAGGGTGAACTCTAGTCCATTATGACTGGTGTCCTTAAAAGAAGAGGAGATTAGAACACAGACATGCACAGAGGGAAGAGTATGTGAAGACACAGGAAAAAGATGGCTGTCTACCAGCCACGGTTCTTTGGTTCTGCCAACACCTGGAGCCTGGACTTCTGGCCTCCAGAAGAACTATGCAACAATACATCTCTGTTGTTTAAGCCACGCAGTCTGTAGTACTTGGTTATGGTGGCCTGAGCAAATTCATGCAGTACTCTAATCCAGAGAGCTATTATCCCATCACATTCACAGGCTCCATCCATAGTCAAGAGGTGGACAGGATACAAGGCATGCACATGAGGCAGTGGGACTCTTGGGGGCACCTTAGAATTCTGCCTACCACACATGGCAATTCCCACCAGACCCTCTGCCACGTCAGTTGGAAAAACTGGTTTAACTTCTCTTGCTTATTCCATTTTACTGAGCTTTCTATTCATTTCCCATTCAACTTTCAATCCCAATTCTAGTTGGTCCAAGATGGGTCGGGGGGGAGGAATGAGCAAAGGGTGGAGGTAGAGGACTGCATTTCTAAGTAGAAGCAGTAGAAATACTAGGGGAGGCACCCTGGGGGCTTAGTTGGTTAAGTGTCTGACTCTTGATCTCAGCTCAGGTCTTGATTTCAGGGCTGTGAATTCAAGCCCCACATTAGGCTCTATGCCACTATGAAAAGAAGAAGAGAAGAGAAGAGAAGAGAAGAGAAGAGAAGAGAAGAGAAGAGAAGAGAAGAGAAGAGAAGAGAAGAGAAGAGAAGAGAAGAGA